>NW_018128196.1:243811-250005 GCF_001952655.1 Monopterus albus | reverse complement strand
GAATTGGCCTGAAGACAACAAACTCCCACAGTCCCCGACTAATATGGATGCTGGAAACCTCAGCGGGTCTTCACCAGCTCAAATACATGAAGGCTGCCAGCATCCTGTTGCAGAACAGACAGAGGGAAACCTTCCTGTCCTGACCTCGGACCTATAGAGTGACTGTGGAGCAAATGTTCAGCCTCAAGTGGCTTTAAAACACTGACAGGGCGATGGTCAATGTCAGCACACATTACAGTGGTTGGTCAACTAATACTATGAATAATAATAAACTATGAATACATGCTCTAGCTGCTTCTTTGTCACATCTCTTCGGGGTTTGGGCTGTTTAATGAGTTTAGGTTGTGAGAATAATAATAGAGAGTAATAACTCAACTCCTCAGACTGCTGGTAATACATAAACATTACTTTTAACTGGACAATGTGGGGACTGTAGTCTGAAGGCTTTGGCTGAGTCAGACTGAAAGCTGCTGTCAAATTAAACCCAAACCTGGGAAACAGCCAGTTCATGTTGCCCAGTGATGTTAATAATCTCACCCTCCCATCAACCTGCAGTGTAAAATGACCATCATTTAAAAACAAGGGATTTGCTGCTGCTTTGCCACATCCTCCTCTCCCGACCGACTGCTTCATGTGCCAGAAGATTAAATTACACAGCACGTGTTCTCCTGAAGGGTCTCACCCAGTGGGCAGAGAAGAGAAGAGAAGATAAGATAAGATAATCCTTTATTGTCATTGTAACACATACAACAAAATTTTAGAGTGACCTCCAGTTGGTACAGCAATAGAAAAAAAAACATAATATATGAAATAAGACCATATAAAAGGATAAATCCCATGTTGGGGCATATACACAGCAGCCTTTCTCTGGATAATGCATTGTCAGAGTGTTCAGTGAGCCCACACAAAGACAGATCAACACAACAGGCTTAGACCGCTCTCTGAACTGTGGACTGATGGTAGCCAGTGAATGTCATCATGTTGATTACTGAAACTAGAAGTGATCAGAAATTCTCTCCAGTTCAACCAAAGACATGCAGAGGATCAGCTTCACTGGGAGGTGGGTTTTCTCTCCTTGTACTAAGCTAAGCCAAACACATCCTGGATCCAGATGAAACTGACGGCCGTCTGAAGCATCAGACTCTGGTACAAACACTGAAACCTGAAGAAAACTAAGCCCTAACCTTCAAAAGGTGCCAACTAAACCCTGAATAACATGAAATTACAAGAACAAAAAAAACAAAAAAAAAAAAACAGACTAAACCTGGCGTCCCTAAACTAATGAAAAACAGGAGAAAACTATTCCATAGAAAATGGCAGCTCACCCCTACCACTTCACTGACTATTTACAAAGCAAAACACTGCGATTACTATTGACACACTATATACATAGAAGCTAACGGTGTTAAACGGCAGTGTTCAAACACAGGTTTGGAGGCCGAGGACAGCAGATGCTGCCACTGGAAACCAGGCCTGCTTCAAGGGCATGTTGACAACTGATCCACGCAACTGCTGACACCTCCCCTGATGCCTGCCAATCACGCCACGACACCTGCAGTTTGACACAAAGATTCAATAGAAACCAGACCACTCACGCCAACACAGTCATCCCGACAAACACAGTGAAACAGCTAGGGCCATAACTCTACAGCAGACGGTTTCTAGTCCTGATGGTCAGAAAGGAGCACACATGGAGAGCCTAACACTACATACTAGGGAGCGCAGATTTGCAAGAGGCAGCTCTGTGATCCAGCACTAAGTGAAAATGTCGCTTCAGTTCACCTCAACACAAACTAATGTGGACGACAAATATCACATTCACACTCGGAGACCAAAGTTTCTCCTCCAAACTCCTAACTCTTAACAGGAAAGTTGGCGGTTCGATTCCCGGCTTGTCCAGTCCACACGTCGAAGTGTCCTTGAGGAAGACACTGAACAACAAGTTGCTCCCGATGATGTCACTGGTGTGTGAATGTGTGAGTGTGACTGGGAAATAGTGTGAAAGTGCTTTGAGTACGCTGCAATGCATAGAAAAGCACTCTACAAGTATAAGACCGTTTAGCATGTGCTAGAGAGAGATCTGAGGCAGACGTTTATTAGGACTGGGAATATGTAATAAGGAAATGCTGTTTTCCATAGAAAGCTCTGATGCCACAGTCCAGCATTCACCTGTAGTAAACCACAGGTCGTGCTTCAGGTCACAGCCTGAACATAACCCAGCCAGAGGTTAGGCTAACTGGGAAAACAGTTTAGGAGGAGACAATCTATAAAACTCAATCATCCAGGTATAAACTTAGTTTAATCTAATCTATCCATGTTTTGTAAAGTAGCTATTACTCAGAGAAAAATAACATTTTATACTGTGCTTTTCCAGGGACAAAAAGATGATTTACAAGACAAGCAAAAAATTTACTGAATTTACATTTACAATGACAAAATTGGTGCAGGCAATAAAATGCTGGGGAGAAGCAGGGTGGGTGGGAGAGCCCACGGAGTGAAAGCAGCTTTAGAGAGGTGGGAGTTGGCCTCTGTGTTCCTCACAATCTGACCATGATGAGCTCATTTCCAGTCAGGGAGCTGATGCAGGAAGATCATCAGCCACTGAGCTCACTGAGCTAAACGCCTACAAATCTAAGCTACACCCTGACACACAGCACAACGAGCTATTCCTCGGTGGGGTGAATGTGCAGGCAGCAGACATTGTTGAATCTATCTGAGGTATGCGAGCTGTGGATGGCAGCGAAGATCTGATGGCAGAGTCCACCCGGGTGAGATCACCGGCACAAACCGGCTGCTGACATCACGCTCTGCTGGGTGGGGGGGTTGGCAGAGTAAACATCCTGACACAGTCCTACTTGCTCAGATCGCAGCGCTGCATTCAGGGCGTGCAGGTTAAAACAACTACAAGAATGTTCATGTGACTGACAGTTTCTGCAGGACTAAGACACTTTTATACTTGGCAGCAACTCGGAAAACAAACCAGACAACTTAATTCCAACCACAAATGCTGCAAGTTGCTGAGTCTTGTCTCTGCATTTTAACATTCCCCAGCCTCTACCTGCAGGATGCTGGTGCTATGACCCCAAGGAAAGTGCAAGAACAGAAACTTCTAACTAGAGTTTTAAACAACTAGTTGGCTAATGGATAGAAATTTAACCAGCAATTAATGTGCTAACCGAGTCACGTCATTCTCCAAGCAGAACACCAAAACATTCTCTGGTTCCTGTTTCTCCAAGAGGAAAATTTGCTGCTTTTCTTTGTCTTTTAAGCTCAGCAACATTTCTTTTCAATGTTTTTGATGTTTCAAAAAGCCAACAACAGAAATCAAGTGATAAATTCATCATAACATTTATTCCATACAATATGTTAAACCTCAAAAACACCTATCTCCTATAATCTCCTATAATGCACCCGGACAGTGTCTGTCATTATTGCCCTCGCTGCCTGTAAACAGACACAGCTTTGATACCCCACACCTTCAGTTTGCAACAGAGACAGATGTTTGACAACCACAGTGTCCAAGCCCAAACTGAGATAACTATGATGACCTCACTGTGACATCACCAACCAGTTTGTCTAGAGCCGTTACGATAGAACAGCTGCAACACTGAGGGATCAAAAACAGCAGCAGGTTACGTGATTCATGTTGCTTCAAACCATTCCAAACAGTCAATTAAAAACCACTATTTTCTGTAGGGATTTATCAGCAATTACTATTTGTAATGACTTGTACAGCCTTGCCGATTAATTCTGTGTTCTGTTGTTGTAGACAGCTCAGCTAATGTAGCTACTACCTAGCTGGGTACCTAACTATTAAAGTGACACATCACAAAACCTAAACTTTCATAAATATAATTATTGCTATTGCAGCCAAGTCGATGCAAATCTATGGCGCTGCTCACAATGTCTCAAACTATTCTGTGTTCCCATGATCCACCATTACTGAAAAAAGGTCCTTATAGAGTCAGTGGGGACGTTGCCACTCCCCTTAATCTTCCCTGAATTTGTCTCACTTGACAACACTCCTCTAGACCCACATGAGACATTCTACAAATATTTTAACATAGTTGTGTCAAGTAAATAGATGTGCAAAAACACAAAGCCAGTGCATTCTATGATTCTAGATTATAAATCCAATCAGAGAGAGGCGATGTTTCTGGTGTGGACACTCCAGAGCCTCACAGTACTCTCAGACCGTGAGTAAAACGACCAACAAGTCACCAGGACTTCATTAACTTCCTGTCACCGCAGAGCACAGCCTCGCAACTCCCTGAAAGGCTTTTTTTTAAAGAAATAACGGAACAAAAGCCCCAGAAGGAACTTCAGACAGCAGCTGCAACACTGGCATCAGCTGCTGAGCCCAATGAAGAACAGCTCTGAGTCACTGTACCCAGTCATTCACTCTGGGCCATATTTACATGACTACTGCCAATGTGACCTGATGTTTACTGTGAGCATTCACATCCGCCACAGGGCTAGTTCTAACATGCTAAGGAGCTTTAAAGGACCTTAAAGTTTTAGGCCTAACTTAAGGATGTTATGTTTGTCATGGGTTTACTCCACATGTACTGACAGTAAATTAATGGACACATTACATGAACATTTTAATTTGTTTTTAATGGCTTAACTTCATAATTTAAGGGTTTCTGGGCTTTAAAATTACCAAACAGCTTGACAACTATACCTGAATTTACTAACCTAAATTAAAAAGGTAAGGTCCCTCACTTTTGGCTTTCATGTTATTTCATCAAATTTAAAAATCCCTTCAATCGTGTGGCTTTATTGTATTGTCATGGATCATCTGTACTGTTTAAGGGCTTTATGTGTACTACATATCACCTAAATATGACAGAACAATATAGATTAATTTGAAGAGATTTTATCCTTTACAAAGTAAATCTTTTAAAAATCCTCTAACTTATTCCATTTCATTCATTTGTCACAGCTCTGGTTATCTAAATATTATGCAATTAAATATCTTAAAACCATGTTAAACACCTACTGAAAATGTTTCAGAGCCATAATGTAAACTAAACTCCTACAGATTTAACAACACCTTAAACTCCACAGGCATGGATTTGTCTAATACTTCACATTTGTCAGTTAAGGGGAAAGTTCAGGTAGCCCACAAACTGTACTTAAGGTTTTAATTAAGGACTTTAAAATCAAGGTGTTTTTGATTAATTTTGCTTTTAAGTTTGTGTTTAAATTAGCAGCCCCTCTGTTTCTAAGGGCAAACAAGGGGAACTATGGCTACTTGATTTACATGGAGTTTGATGTGTTTTCAGGGATAAATTAAAGGGGAGGTTAAAGATAATGTAAGGATTGTTGCTTCACAGTGGCAAGTTATTAGAGACTACTAAAACCTTCTCCTGTGATATATGGACTAGATGAGATGGGTCTGTGAACACTAATTAAAAAACAAATTCAGATTCAGGGCTTAAGATTTACCAAACACCATCACTGAGGTTTTACCTTAACTTTCATATTATTTGATCAGGGTTCATGTATTTTAATTCTTGAACTGTGTAGATGACATTGAACGTTTTGGACAATGTTTTCCAGGGCTGCAGTTTTGATTTCAGGATTAAATTAAGAATTCATTAAGAGCAGTTTAATAGTTTCTTCCATCTGTGTTGGTCTAACCGTTCAGCCTATGGACTGAGGTGGGTCTGACAAATCGATTTAAAACCCTTAGTCTTTAAGACTGGGGGTTTAAATGGGGACTTCAGGGACCCAGACCTAGCTGGAGGGGGTGCTGCCGGTCTGTAGCTGACCTCTGTCTTCTCTGTAGGGGACCTAGACTGAAAACTGAAGGGATTCCCGTCTAGTATGAGAAAAGTACAGGTTAAGATCAGTAGAAGCGGACACACCGGGGTTCTCAGCGGCTCACAGGCGCCGGTGGCGGCCGTTACATGATTCTCCCCACACTATCTGCACTTCCTCGAATTAAAAGTGCTACGATGTGGGTCAGTACCGGCTCCGTCGCATTTTCTCAGTGTTTTTCTTACCGTAAACTCGCAGCCATCCCTGCTGCTGGGACACGGTGTCCACCAGTATACGGTCCACCAGGGGATCCAGGAGGCTCAGCCCGCTGTGGAGAGACTCTGAGTCGCCTGCCCCCACGTCCGTCTCCATATCCAAAAGTAAGAAACTTTGTTGTCGTTTAAAAAAAAAACTCCAGCAGCGGATGG
>NW_018128196.1:208788-243617 GCF_001952655.1 Monopterus albus | reverse complement strand
CTCCCCGGTTTGCCGCCCCCCCCGCCGCTCCGTTCACCCCACGGAGCCGGGCACGAGCCTGACACCGGGCGCGCTCCTGCGGGAGGAGAAAGGCGAGAGCGAGCACTGACGGAAGAAGCAGAGCGCAACCCAGGGATGGACCAGCCGGGTTGTTTTATATTTTTGCTTTAAAAAGTTAATCAATTATGAGGTTGTTTTCAATTAAATTTCTGTTGCGCCTGGTTTTAGATATTGTTTAATTTAAGGCTAAATTAAAAACTTACTTTTTTTAACTGGCTTTCAGTTCCTGGTAGAGTAGACGTTGTCATTTTTCTCTTTACTTCTTGGCCTCTTATGATTTTTATTTATGGATGGCAGTATTTTATTGTTTTTTGTTTTATTACTTTGCTTCTTTCCCTGTTGTTTCTGGCTTTTATTATTGATGTTTGTAATTTTTATTGGTTTTATTTTATTGATGTGCTTTTTATTTCACTGACTGTGAAGCACATTGGTCACTCTACAGTTTGTTGTAAAGTGCTATACACATAAATGTTGATTTGATTTCATAATGCTATATTGATTCTCTGCAGGTGTTACAGCACCTGAGCAAATATTTCAATAAAAGTAATAACTGAATAGGCTATAGAATGCTAGCATAAAGTCCACAACAGAACAATAAGAGTAAGAATTACTGTACCTGCAAGTTATAAATGATACAGCAAGTATCAAGTGGTAAGCAGCAAGTGAACAGTCAGTTGTTGGAGTCAAATCAAATCAAATTTATTTATATAGCACTTTAAAAACAACATCCAGTTGACCAAAGTACATAGACAGAATAACGATCACCCCAGCGTTTATATCTGGCCATAGGAACCTCTAAAAGAAACTGGCTTGAACATCTGAGCGACCTTGTAAGTTTGTGCCAATGCACTAATTCAGTGAGGTAAGATGGTACCAAATCATTAAGAGCCTTAAAAACAAAAATTAACAGTTTAAAATCATGTCTAAAATGGAATGGAAGCCAGTGGAGAGAAGCCAGAACCGGTATTATATGCTCAAATTTTCTGGTACTTGTCAGAAGACAAGCAGCAGCGTTATGAACCATTTGAAGCCGAGAGAGGGAGGACTGGTTAACACCATAGTATATAACATTGCAACAGTCAAGGCGGGAGGTGATAAAAGCATGGATTACAATCTCAAAATCATTAAAAGAAAGGAATGACTTGACTTTACTTAACAACCTGAGGTGGAAGTAGCTAGATTTCACAATTGAGTTGTTGATTTGCTTGTCAAACCTTAACTCGTCATCAAACATCACCCCTAGGTTTTTTACAGTCGACTTCAGATGACGAGCCAGGGGGCCCAGACCCTGGTCAAAAGAAGTTAAGTTCGCCAAGTCTCCAAAGACACACACTCACACACAGTTTTATTTTCATCCATCCATTTTCCAAACCGCTTAGTCCCAAACGGGGTCACGCACACACACAATCACTCCTAAGGGCAATTTAGAGACACCAATCAACCTATGCTGCATGTCCTTGAACTGTCGGAGGAAGCCGGAGCACCCAGAGAAAACATGCAAACTCCGCACAGAAAGGCCCCGAGGCTCGAACCCGGAACCTTCTTGCTGTGAAGCAACAGCGGTAACCACTGGGCCACCGTGCTGCCCTGTTTTATTTTCATTAAGATTTAAAAAGTTAAGTGCCAGCCATGATTTCAAGTCTGTCAAACAGTCAAACAATGGCTGTAATGACATCCCTCTCGTTGCCTTCAATGGTAAATATATCTGAACATCGTCTGCATAAAAGTAAAAAGAAAGGCCATATTTCCTTAAGACAGAACCTAATGGAAGCGTGTGCAGTGAGAACAAAATGGGACCAAGCACAGATCCCTGGGGGACACCACAGGAAAGGATTGTTGAAGAGGATGAACAGGTACCAATATTAACAGTAAAACTTTTATTGGTGAGATAAGAGTCAATGCGGAGAAGATCACCAGGACTCCACTGCCCTCTCTGCAGAGCATTTACAACCGCAGGGTGCTTAGGAGAACTGCCTCCATCCTCAAGGACCCCACCCACCCCCAGCACGGACTGTTCATACCCCTACCCTCCGGCCAGAGGTTCAGAAGTGTAAAGTGCAGGACCTCTAGACTGAAAAACTCTTTCTTTCCCTCTGCCATCAGACTCCTAAACAGCTGACAGGAGTTTACTACCAGGAAATAGGTCATGTAATGACGTACTGATGACCTGTACTGTTTACATTCTCAGTTTGCATATGCATAATTGCACATTCACTGTTGACTACTGCACATACAGCTCCCATGTAGCATACATTCTCTTATTTTATTTTTATTATATCTCATTTGCTGCTTTAAAGTGCCTTAGTTTTTCTGTTACTTATTTATCTACTTTATATTTCATTTGTATTGTGTGTCATTCATGTGGATGGCAAAGTAAGAATTTCATTGTAAAGGGAAATGTGTTTCCGTACTGTGTATATGACAATAAACACTTTGACTTTAATGTGTTGGAAGTAGGAATAACATGCAGCGTAAGGATCCGAGTGACTCTAACGTGAGCCAGGCTGTGATGGCTGAACAACTGGGTCAGAGCATCTCCGACCCAGCAGTCTGCAAAAGTGGCTGGCCCACTTTGTGGACCCCTCCCACCACAGCCTCTCTACCCTCTCCCCTCTAAAAAAAATCTATGTGTGACTTGTAGAAATGACACATACAAAAATTTGAACTTGAACCTTAAAGCTGAAAGCAAAAAATAAAAGATATGAAGTTGATAGTCAAAGAATCAAAAAATATATATATACAAAGAAAAGAATGTAGTTGGCAGGATGACAACATAAGTGTCCCAGCAGCACCAGAGGGTGTCTAACTGATAAAACACACTGGAAGCATCTTCTCACGCTGCAGATAGAATTCCATTATATTGAATGAGTCAGCTCACACTGAATCCGTGAGACTCATGTCTCCCATAGAGCCCTTTTCCCCCCTGCTGTGTTTAGTGAAGTGTAATCTCCACAGTCAGCTGTTTGAATCCCACAATCCTGTTTTCTGTTTCTACTGGAATCTGTTCCGACTAATCAGGCTGCTTGAGTTTCACTTTCTCCCTCTGTAATGAGCCAGGGGAGAAAAAAAAAAAAAAAAAAAAAAAAAAATAAAAATATCGTTTTTTTTTGCTACTTAAAAACATGATTTTTTTTTTCCTGATGATGTTACATGAAAACTATTTTTGTCCGGTACACTTTTGCTGTTGTCCGGCCGCTGTCCTGCTGACAGACAGCTGTTCTAATGACTTTAAAGACAGAACACGACACTCATGTCTCTTTTAGTGTGTTTTTACCAGTTAGCTTCAACATCAGAAAGCTCACAACCCACCCATGTACCTGAGACAGAGTGTAATCATAGTAAAGAATAAGTTTTATTTAACAGGTCGGTCACTGACATTTGTAGGAAGCATGCACTCACTGTGAAACAGAAAATTGAGAGATTAGTATTTAAGAGCAGTGGTGGAAGACTTACTCAGATTGTTCACTTAGGTGGAAATACCACAGTGTAAAATACTCTGTTACAAGGCCCGCATTCAAAAAGTTATTTAAGAACAAATGTATGAGCATCCAAACATACTTGGAGCAAAAGTACCCATTATGCAGAATGACACATTTCACATTAGTGTACATATTATTGGATCTTACTCTGAAACAGAACTAAGATTATCAAATACACGTATTGCAGTAAAAAGTACAAGGCCTGTCTCTGAAAAGTAGAGGTCCAAGTATGAAGTAGCAGTACAGTGAAATACTCAGGTACAAGTACTTCAAAATTGTACTTAAGCACAGTACTTGAGTAAGTCCAGCTCTGCCTCAGAGAAATTCATTCATTTTCTACCGTTTGTTCCCTGAGCGGGGTCACGGGGGGGGGCCGGAGCCAATCCCGGCCGGCAATCGGGCGAAGGCGGGGTACACCCTGGACAGGTCGCCAATCCATCGCAGGGCTAACACATAGACAAACAACCACACACACGCACATGCACTCCTATGGGCAATTTTAGAGACACCAATCAACCTAAGCTGCATGTCTTTGGACTGTGGGAGGAAGCCGGAGTACCCGGAGAGAACCCACCCAAGCACGGGGAGAACATGCAAACTCCACACAGAAACGTCCCAGGTGGGGCCCTGGAACCTTCTCGCTGTGAGGCAACGGCGCTAACCACTGTGCCACCGTGCTGCCCCTCAGAGAAATACTGTAGCAAACAGAAATATGAGTAACACAGTCCTATAAAGGTAAAATGAGGCCAGTTTAACAGTGTCACTGTTGACACTGTTCACAACAGTGTTCTACTTCTCTGCACTGTGGACGTTTCTCCTGTGGACTAGCACTGCACTACTAAACCTGAAAGCTCTCCCACATATTTCACAGGAATACGGCATCTCACCTGTGTGGATTCTTAAATGAACATTCAGTGCTGAGCTCTGCTTAAATCCTTTCCTACAGGTCTTGCAAAAATATGGCCTCTCACCTGAGTGGACTCTCAGATGTTTATTCAACTCAGACTTACACCTAAATGTTTTGTCACAGGTGCCACATCTGAAAGTCTTTTTACCTGTGTGAGTGTCACAGTGAGTCTCTGACATGGCAGGCTTGTCTACACTGTTACTGTGACATCTTGTGCTTCTTCTCGTGTGGTTAGACAAGGTATCAATACATCTGACAGTCTTCGCAAATGTTTGACAATACAGCTTCCTACCATTATGAATTCTTAAATGAGCGTTCAAATTTGATGTATGCTTGAATTTTTTCCCACATGTTTCACAGGAATATGGCCTCTCCCCTGTGTGGCTTCTCAGATGTATTTTCAGTACGGACCTAAACAAAAAATCTTTTCCACACGTGTCACATAAGAAAGGCTGTCTGTGTGAGAGAGATTTACAGTGTGTCTCTGACAAAGGAGAGTTGTCTACACTGTTACTCTGACTTGTGTCTTTGTGGTGTCTCCTCTCTGGCTCCGCATTACTAGCTGATCCTGAGTCTCCATGATCCTGGGACTCAGCTACAGCAGAGCTGTGAGAGAGGAGCTGCTGGTCACTGGTTGGTTCTGCTTCACTGTGGTCTCTTTCCTCATAAGTAGGAGTCAACATAAAGGGATCGGTCTCCTGCTTCAGTCCAAGCTGCTCTCCCTCCTGACTGCTGCAGAGTTCCTCCTGTTCCTCTTTAATCTCTGGAGGCTCTGGGTCCTCTTGGTCCAGACTGGAGTTCCTCTCCTGGTTCCAGAGCTGCTGTTCAGCCAGAACCTCCTCCTCCTGACAGACATGTTGCTGTGGCAGCTCTGGAGGGACAAAGGAAGGAACAGGTCACTGATGTGATGAGAGGAAAACTGACATCTAAGCAGATAAATACACGTTAAACCACTGGCAGGGCTCTATAGTGAGAACATGTCGCTCACATATGCACGTGAGATTGACAAATTATGTGGACGTACCACTGGGAGTGACTCTTGGGTTCTGAGTCTTATGAGCAAAGCTCAGTGTCAAAACATTCAGGCAGCAGCTTCCCACTTTAGCAGTTGATCGTCACTGTTGCAGTTTGTCAAAATGACAAACAGCAGGTCAGAGCAGCTGTTGTTAACTGATGTTAAGAGAGCCAAAGTCAAAATGTTTCTAAAATAAAAAATTTTAGGAGTGTTAATAGACAATAAATTAAGCTGGAAATCACAAATAAATCTCTGGTTCCTGCAGCTCCGTGCATAGCCTCATATTACCACCGCAGTCTTGATCAACAGCTACCCACTTGAAATGTGGAATAGTGACTATGTCTGCCACTTCTCCAAGCTGCTGTGCAATATTTACTCCCATGTGGCTCACCTCCGTTACTTTGGTTTCCATTGCCAATGCACAGAATTCCCACTCCTCAGATAAGAAGTGACAGGTGACAGCCATGTACACCTCCATACTCAGTGATACCCAAATATCAGTTGCATGTTTAACAGGAGAAAGTTTGGTCTTACATTTCAGAGACAGGGCCTGTGAATAATCTGTTATCTCTGTAGGCTCTGCTGCATATTTTTGGGTGTGGATGCCGATGGTGGTGGCTGTGATGACTAGGGATGCACCTATGGGCAAAGTTATTATTAAGATGGGCTACTCTACCTTTTTATGCAAAAAATGGCAACTATAGTTTCCAAACAAAGTGTACGTTTCTATCATATGTTCTTACAGCTGAGCTAAGTTTACTAAACTAGTATGATCTCGGGTTTTTACACCATAAAATAGCCTAGAATTTAAGAGCGTTCAGGTGAGTTTTCGTGCTAGTTGTGCCCGTTTCCAAAGGCGTGTTTGGCATACTGCTTTTGTGTTGTCGTCATGCAGTTTGAAGTGTCCCCACTGGGCTGAAGCCTTCGCCATTTTGCCTTCCCTATAACGGCCAAGGTGGACCAACACTATGGTCACTGCTGGACGACGGGACCGCTCCCAGAAGTGAAGCTGGCTGCAAACCTTCATGTCAGGGGATTAGGTCAAAGGCCAAGACAACGATGATGTACAGTATAACTATATTACATAAAATGTGCTGTCAAAATGCATGGTGCACTTTACCTTTATTGCTAAGCGAAAAGTAATCAAAGTTAATATTGTCTTTGTGTGCCGTCCCATCCCCTCTTTCAGTTTTACTGGACAGAACTAATATAAATAGAATCCTGGCCCTATATTAGTCCCATAGTTTTAGTAAGCTGATTCCGGTGTAACAGACCTATTCTGTGTAGCTTTACTTCTGGTTTCCAAACGATATCCAACAGTCTGCGCTGACGATCGATCTCTTCCTCGTACTCGACGACAGTTTTCTCAAAGACTCCGAATATTTCTTCAGCAGCAGCAGTTAGTCGCTCGGTGACGAACTCTCTCAGATACTGAACTAAAGACATTGTTGATTTGATAGAAGAGAAATGTTTATCTGCCACACATCAATTAAACTAACATTACTGGCAAGTTTACTTCCGCCAGATGTCGCACTCTGAAGCTCCGGCGGCGAAAGGGAGTCAGATTTAAGTTCCGTCTTCAGCTGTGATTGTAGGTCTGTGTCGCTTGGTATTACAGGAAAGCGTTTATTCTTCTGTTTTTTGGTTTTAATGGCGGTTGGCAACCAGCTTTAGGTGCATTACCGCCACCTTCCAGACTGGAGTGTGGATCAGACCGGCCCCTATCTACTACCACACCAAAATAACCCCAGTCTGTTCACCTTATATCTTGGGTAACCCTGCGCTCTAAGAACTTAATAAGCAGGGAAATTTTTCCTTTGGACTAACGCATTTAATTGATGTCCTCCGGATCTAATTTCCAGTCATTTTGTAAAAACATTACATAACACTGGCATATAACATTTCCCCTGCCTTCAAAATTGCAGTAAAAATACAAATTACTCAGATTTTAGTTAAGAATGAAACATTACAGTACTCATGTGCAACGGCCCCTGTCCATTAAGGCCAAGATGTGTAAATAGACATCCTTCTATCAGCTGGTCAACTTGGAGCCATCTTATTTTCATTGAGTTCACATGCTGTCAACAAATTCCTTCAACCTGTTTTGTGTCACACATGACAGTGACAAAGATAAATATCGGGATCGTGTGACTATTCATATTGGTGGCATTACTTGCTGGCTTCTTATCCCACCATACTTCCTTCTTTTCCCCCTTCACATGTTCATTTTCTCTGTTTGGATGAACTAAAACAGAGGTTAACACTAGGTCAAAGAAATCAAAGTCTTCTAAACAAATGAATGAGAGGACCAGGCCGAATAAAATGTAACAGTGTTTTCACTCTCTTTGCCAATTCAGGCTCTTTCACTGCCGCTGCTCTGTATTTTAAAGATAAATGTGCATTATCACACACTAATAACCTGCACAGGATTAAAACAGCAGCTCTGCTCTTTATTTACCCATTGCCATGGTGAATTGTAGATTTAGAACTCCATGGATGATGGATTTTTATAGTCATCACAAGTGCACTTAACCCCTTTTTAAAAGCATCCTTACTTTAGTTGTATCATCAAGTACAACTATTACCTTGTAGCCAAAACATGATATATATACACATATATAGTAGATTATTCTTCTCAAGTTTTATAGACCTTTGGTGTCCAAAAAACACATCAGCAAACATGGGTGCTGGAATCTATTTTAAGACACTCCCACAAATAAAATAGGGAGCCAAAAGCCACAGCTGAAAACAGCCCCAAACTAATACACCATTTGCTCCTGTTAGAAAAACAGACTCACAATGACATCTACTGTCGCTGGTGCGGAGGCATAAAATAAACACTGGGCACTGATATACTAAACTTAAATAATAAAAACCTTCTTAACTATTTTGGCACAATGTATGACAGTCCTCAGTACAGCATGATAAACACAAATACAGATATTTGTCTTCTTTAGTTGTTCTCTAGTTTCACTTCTCTTCTGTGTATCTATACACTTTCTGCTTGTTGCACTGCTTTTGGAAATGTTATACAGGACCTGGTCTCCATTTTTTAAAAGCAGCACTTTTGTTTTCACAGAAAACTTTATTAACCTTGCTAAAACAGGGTTTGCTGGTACTCCAGAAAGTCATAGGATTACATGACATCTTCACAACATTTCATGTAAGATGTCTCTGTATCTGCCAGTTTGTCCAGCGAGGAACAGTCAGTTCTTTAGCCTGTGAATGGACACAAGACACCACGGTCTTATAATTCTCCTCATTTCTATTAACTCTGTGCAATCATAAAATAAATGAAAACAAAATGAAAGGTCAGGCTGTAAACCAAAAAGCTCTACTACACGTTTTATAATAATTTGATTTTAACTCACATAAACTCACACAACTCTTCAAAGATGGTACTCTGAGTCTGTTCCCACAGATGTTCAGACATGTGGATTCTCACCCATGTGCTGTCTCATGTGCTTTCTGAAAGATGACTTCTCACTGTATCTTTTCCCACAGGTGTTACAGACAAATGGCTTCTCACCTGTGTGGATTCTTAAATGATCATTCAAAGTGCCTCTCTCAGTGAATCTTTTCCCACAGGTGTTGCATAAATATGGCTTCTCACCTGTGTGGTGTCTCATGTGACGAGACAAATGGTGACTACGTTTGAAACCCATACCACATGTTTCACAAGAATATGGTTTCTCACCTGTGTGCAGTCTTAAATGAGCATTTAATTCTGATGTCTGCTTAAATTTTTTCCCACAAGTGTTACAAGAATGTGGACGGTCCTCTGAGTGGACTGTCAGGTGTCTATTCAATTGAGACTTCCACCTAAAAGCTTTTCCACAGGTGTCACATTTGAAAGGCTTTTTACCTGTGAGTGTGTCACAGTGAGTCTCTGACAGGGGGGACGTGTCTACGCCGTTACTGTGAGGGCTCTTCTCAATTGTGTGGGTTCTCACATGACTAGACAAGTGATCTCGACGTTTGAAACTCTTCCCACATCTTTCACAAGAATATGGCCTCTCGCCTGTGTGAATTCTCAGATGTTTTTTCAATAAACACTTAAACCTAAAAGCTTTTCCACAGATGCCACATTTTACAGTCTTTTTACCTGTGTGAGTGTCCCAGTGAGTCTCTGACAAAGGAGAGTTGTCTACACTGTTACTCTGACTTGTGTCTTTGTGGTGTCTCCTCTCTGGCTCCGCATTACTAGCTGATCCTGAGTCTCCATGCTGGCTTCCTTCCTGATCCTGGGTCTCAGCTACAGCAGAGCTGTGAGAGAGGAGCTGCTGGTCACTGGTTGGTTCTGCTTCACTGTGGTCACTTTCCTCATAAGTAGGAGTCAACATAAAGGGATCAGTCTCCTGCTTCAGTCCAAGCTGCTCTCCCTCCTGACTGCTGCAGAGTTCCTCCTGTTCCTCTTTAATCTGTGGAGGCTCTGGGTCCTCTTGGTCCAGACTGGAGTTCCTCTCCTGGTTCCAGAGCTGGTGGTCAGCCAGAACCCCCTCCTCCTGACTGACATGTTGCTGTTGGAGCTCTGGAGGGACAAAAGGGCACAAGGAACATGTCACTGATGTGATGAGAGAAAAATATACTAAGCTGAAGTTAGATTCTGATTCAACAGTTAAAGGGAAATGACACAAAAATGCTCAAGCATAAATGTAGAGCTGTTTAAGGTGGACCTTCTTGTTGTTCTCTACTGTTGTCTGGATAGAGAAGAGAAGTGGAATCATCATGATAATCACCTTTATTTGGCCAAGTATGTTACACAAAAGCAATTTGTTTCCGGTACAGAACCGAGGCAGCCATCTCTGGTGCCAACTCACACCAATGGCTCTAACCATTGGGGGCATCTTGGGGTTCAGTGTCTTGCCCAAGGACACTTCAACGTGTGGACTGCAGGCAGCATGATTCAACCCGCTAACCCTCCAGTTGGGAGACTACTGCTCTACCCACTGAACCACAGTAATGTGTTGCTTCAAAAAACAAAGTTTTCACAGATTTGAAAGTAGGATTCACACAGTGTTTAGACTTTAAATAAATGACAAATATCTTTCACAACAAAATTAAGCAAAAAGCGAATCACTTGCTTTGTAACTAAAGTTTCCTTTAGCTCAGTCATTTCCAGTGACTGCTGAGGGCACGTCGGTGCCAGTGGTGAGGGGGGTTTTGGATGTCAGTGGATGGGTGCTAACAAAGCAGCTGTGTTAAATGGTTTCATGCCTGTAAATAAGCAATGCTGATCATTTTTTGTGTGAGTTAATTATGCAATCAGTCGGCTAGGTTATGCCTTGTGCGTTCCCACATTCAATAAAGTCAAGGGACAGTGACAGCAGTGAACTGGTGTCTTCTTTCTTCGTCATCCATTATTTCCCTTATTAAAGTAAATAAACTCCATAAGGTACAGTAAAGTTGTATACACAATGGTTACTATGTTTTGATGTTGATTGTGAAAAAGAAATACTTTTTAAAATAGATTTGTTAAGTGTTAATTGAATATACTGTATTTTTTCAAAATGTAAACTCGATGCTGAGTGTCATTTTGTTCATTTGTTTGTTCTTAAAGGATAGAATGTCTATATTAGGATTAAGGTTGAATTTTTCATTTAATGGCTCTCTTTGGTGCTGTCTGTGTGCCTTTTGCAATGCAGGTCTTCACTGTAGGAACGTGTACATTATTTGGCAACAACTGCCACTCATAACGAATGGGAAGGGTGTGCGTGTGAGGAGGTCTGGCGCGGAGGGGGCGGCAAAAGCGTGCAACCTGACGTAAGTGGGCATTCGCCCAAAACAGGTTGAGAACTACTGCTTCAGCTGTCACTTCAGACATCTGGGCAAATAAAACAAGTTTAAATCATCAGGTCCTCTACTAGTGACATACCTGTGTTAGTTTTAATAAGACCATCCGGGTCTGACAGACCTGTCCTGTGGAGCCTTATCTCGGGTTTCCAAACGATATCCAGCAGTCTGCGCTGACGATCGATCTCCTCCTCGTACTCGACGATAGTTTTCTCAAAGACTCCGAATATTTCTGCAGCAGCAGCAGTTAGTCGCTCAGTGACGAACTCTCTCAGATGCTGAACTAAAGACATTGTCGATTTGTTAGAACGAATTTTTTATCTGCGATACCCCGACACCGTCGTCTTCAACTCACTCCACACATTCTGAGAGCTAACGCTGCTAGTGCTTTGCTTGTTTACTTCCGGATGTCGCACTGTGATGTTCCGGTTGCGACTTCCGCCTTCAGCTGGAGACAAAGAGGGGAAAAAGCAGCTGGTCCATTTGTATGGGGCGCCGTTTGTAAAAAATAGCACTTACACTAGTTTTCTCACATTTAGCTGAATGTGACAAAGTCTAAATGTAAAAGTTAAATATAAATTTAAATGTTAAATGCTAAATGTAAATGTTAAATGTAAATGTTAATTGTCTCGCCAAGTGTAAAACTGAATATTTAGTAGCTCCACAGCCTTGCCCTATTACGGCGCAGCACACAGCCCCGCCCATGATGCTGGTTTGAGGTCTTTGAGTCAGCATCACTGATTCGAGTTCAGCATCATGGGCGGGGCTGTGTGCTGCGCCGTAATAGGGCAAGGCTGTGGAGCTACTAAATATTCAGTTTTACACTTGGCGAGACAATTAACATTTACATTTATATTTAACATTTACATTTAGACTTTGTCACATTTAGCTAAATGTGAGATAACTAGTGTAAGTGCTATTTTTACAAACGGCGCCCCATACATTTGGGCCTTGTATTTTGTTAATTAGTTCACATAGTGATGGATACTTGAACAAAGCAACACGTTTTAAAGCTCTCTGTAATAATTTGTTTGTAAAAACGTATTCAGAAAAGCAACTAAACCTGTCAAATAAGGGTAGCGGAGTAAAATGTTTCATATTTGCCTGTTAAATGTAGCTTACAAGTATAAACATTAAACGAAATTACACCAAACACAAATATATCAAAATAGTTTTTAATGAGCTGTTCGAGACTGAATCGGTTTGTCATTACACAATAATACAATTTTATTTATGCAGGACTTTGCAAGGAACTAAAGTTGCTTTGACCATTGGAGGACAGAGTACTTGAGTAAATGTATTCCGTGACATTCCACTACTATACATATACCTGTTCAATATTAATCTCTTACAGTTGAAACTGTAACTGTATCATATCATACATTACCTTCAGCCCCAGCAGTGTCTACTCTTTGGTGTATGTGCTTTTGTGGTTCTTAACCCAAAGAGAAAAATATACTATTTGGTGTTACGCACAATGAACATCCAAACATATTAACTGAAATCCAAACTAAGATTTCAGTTAATATTTCAAACAAAAAAAGTTATTGTCTGTAACAAGTATTTCTTCCTTGCTATTTTATGCATTCACCAACCAGTCAAGGTGCAGTTTACATGCAAAGTCAAAGTCAACTTAATTTATAAGCACATATAAAACAACAGGGGTTGACCAAAGTGCTATACATCAATCAATAAGAAAGTCACTTTCGGTTTTTCCAGTTTCGGGGTCGCCACAGCGAGTTGTCACACTGACGACTCCTATGTTGACATTTGGCACGTGTTTTACACCAGACGCCCTTCCTGATGCAACCCTGACTCAAACCTGGGCCGCAGCGGCGGGAGCGCTCTTGACCACTAGCCTACCAGGGACAGCGCTATACAGCAATCAATAAATAATGAGAAAAACAAAACAAACATCTGAAATATAAGAAAATAAGTATCTTAAACTATTTTAAAAGCCAATGAATAAAAAAAGGTTTTTAGGTGAGACTTAAACATTTCCAATTGTGTTGCCTCTAAGGCATTTGTTTAGCTAATTATTTGTTAAAGTTGTTATCTATTTTGGTGAAGGGCCAGGTTAATAATTACATATGTATAAAGAAATGATAACGCTAAATGTATTTACCGATTGGCACCGGGTGATGACGTCACTTCCGGTTTTAGCGATTTCACGCTAGTAAGAAAGATGGCGGACGCAAGGCTCTTGTTCGCGGCATGTGTATTCATTTTCATCTGTTAGGAAACGTGATAGAAGCAATGCCGTAAGTTATGATATGTGTCAGTTGACATAGTATTGTTAACATTTGCTATGATTGTTTTAAAAAGAGTTAGATGTGACGTTGAGGAAGTTTATTTACAGTTATGCATAAGCTAGCTGATACTATGCATTTGAATGTGTGTTGAAGTGTACCACCATTTATAGTATAGATATTGGTTAAATAAGCATAACTGACAGTGTTTATTGTATTGTTTATTTGCAGTTTTTACCGTGATGTTATAGAAGAGTGGACAGTAAATGTTTTTGATCTTGCTACAACCTCTTCATTGACTACGGTTTAACTCGGTGTTAAGTCAGAGTATCAACACGCTGCACAAGAACACTAAACCAATATTGGTGCTTCTCGGATGTGTAATGGTAGGCTGTTCCACAGCTTGGAACTCATTTTTATAACTCTCCCCCTTAAATTACATTGAGACTGTAAGTTGCGCATTTAATTGGGGGCGTGGCCGCTTTGAGTGACAGGCGGTAGGGTCCCGCCCAAACCAATGATTGACGTCACGGTACGTTTGTCCATCTTTTATATACAGTCAATGAGCTGGACTTCAGATTGACGGGCAGCTTTTATTGTGAAGAACTGTGAACGGAACTTTCACCGTGATGACGTTGAGAGCTGCGGCAATGACTGGACCGTGTGTGTGGTTCAGCGTAACAGGATCACCAGCGTGTGGTTGTTACACACTCTGGTGACCGGGAGGCTACTGTCAAGGAGGAGCAGGACGAGGCGTGGAGCAGGTGCAGCCGGACGCCAAAGGATTCAGTCTGGAGCATGAGCGCGAGCAACCTCGGGTTGACTCTGCGCCCTGTGAGGAGGCTCTGAAGGTGGAGCTAAAGGTAGAACTGATGGTTGAGGATGCCCTGTCGAGCACTTCTTCTGAGCCGACTGACGCCCGACCACCTCCACCTCCGGACCCTCCCTCTGCTGCTCAGATTGAAGACGCCCATGGCGGAAGCGCTTCCTGTAGGTATAAAGTTTGCGGGACGGTGTTCAGCTACCGCGGTTCTATATTAAACCACGCAGAGACCCACGCCTAGGACGAGTGTGCCTCTGCGGCACGCTGCTGCCCGACAGAGATAACCTGCTGGAGCACCCCAAGAACCACGTCTGCCGATACTGCGGTAAAACCTTCCGGCGGCGCATCGAGCTGGTGGTGCACACGCGCAGCCACACGAGCAAGAAGCTGTTCGGATGCAGGGTGTGCGAGAAGAGCTTCACCGGCATGGACAGCATGGAGATCCACATGAGGACACATGCAGGCGAGAAGCCGTATTGCTGCAGCGTCTGTGGGAAGGGCTTCAACATCACTTCGTCCATGATCCGGCACTCCGAAGAGAAGCCCTACTGCTGCCACGTCTGCCACTAAGGCTTCACCAATAGCTCGGACATTGAAGATCCACGGGAGAGAGACCCTACACCTGCCCTGTCTGCGGGAAGCGCTTCGCGCTCAGCACACCGCTCACATACCACACGGAGGACAGGCCGAAATTCCGCAGCCACTGCAACAGGTGCTCCAGTGACATGTACACATTGCGCCGACACATGAAGACTCACGGAGGACAAGACTCAAAACAGCAGCTGAGGTTTATGTCACTCTGGGGGCACAACTTCAAGCCTGGAGTTTGTTTTTCTCCTCTGTACTATCGCGTTTACGACTTCTGACAGGAAATCCTTATTTGGGTAAAGGGGGTGGAACTAAAACATGACAAGTCCAAGTAGGTTTATTTTATATAAAAACTTATTTTGTCCTTTAATAAAACATTGAGACGAGTTTATCGCTGTTGATGTTAATATTCCTGTTTGGACTAAAGTCCTGGCGCTAACTGGTTATTCGACCTGACGTGTATTCTTCTCTGCTGACGTATTTTGTTTCCTTTTCACTGCAGGGACCCAACAACCTGCACTTTTAATAGCCTTCAGTTATGGCGTGGCGCACCATAACTGAAGCTGTGTCACAAGGTCTCTATCTCCTGTCTGCCTCTGTGACTACTTAAGAGTAAAGGCCCAAAATAAATCTTTAAAAAAGCTAAATTAAATACATTGTTCTAAGACGATGGTGCAGACCTCAGTGTGGCAGAGCAGACGCTCCAAGCCTCAGATATATGAACACTGAAAGCTCTGCCTCCAGATTGAGGGATTTTCTATTGAAAGCAACATTAACCACGGAGCTGCTAAAACGAAGTATATTCTTCAGGGAAAGACGACGCCGCAGAGCTCCATTACCTGTAGACAACAAAACTGCTTCCACCTGGAACACCACACACTGAAACTGATTCCTGTAGCAACGTTTTATTATTCAAATGTTAAATTGGATTTACAGGCACATAGGGACAAACAGGGTCGCTCAGGTCCACACAGGGCTGCAAACATGACAGCATCAAGACGGAGCAGGCTGTGCAGCACATGCAACAGCATCTAAGACGACAGGATTACACTAGGAATAACTGGGACATTATAACTTAAAATACTGCTTATACATCATACCTGTATGTGCTGCACAGCTGGCAGAGCACCTGGCTAGGTGGAGGCAGACCAGTGATACTAAGTGAGCATTCAAGATTCTCT
Source organism: Monopterus albus (assembly GCF_001952655.1). Classification (NCBI taxonomy): domain Eukaryota; kingdom Metazoa; phylum Chordata; class Actinopteri; order Synbranchiformes; family Synbranchidae; genus Monopterus; species Monopterus albus. Next base: position 227,522 of record NW_018128196.1, on the reverse strand, counting down.
CCACTGCTCAGACAAAACAACCAGCCACTTTTAATTTGTCAGCTGAGTCCATGGTGATCTACAGAAGCTGCCAGTGGAGACTGATTTTCTAAACCTAAGAACTCTGCTAGTGTTTGGCTGTTACTACAGATTAACATCCGGTTTTGGCTGCGCGTTCAGGACCTGCTTGTTTTTGTTAGAAACCCTGCTCCAGTATCAACGTGAGAAGAAGTGGCCATTTTTGTGAAAAAAATTGTGGAAGCCCTTGTGGGGGCCGATTACAATTAAATTTTATATTACTGCGCAAAACTCTTATTAAAACAGTTAACTACTGTAGCAACATGTGACCGAGCTCCTGATCTCCATGGAGTCAAGTGAATGAATTTGCTAAAATGACTCCTGACACCGGTTTTGAAATGTGTCCTGATTGCCAACAGGGTCACAGCTCAAATAAACTAAACAGAAACATTCAGTTAGGCTGAATTAACTTGTGACAAACACAGAGAATCAGTAAAACACAATGAAATGTTGGCATCATGAAAGACTGCATCACTGAGCCATGTACACAAGCATATTGTAATAATAACATACCACAGACGTTATCATAGATATTTATATAGATTTAACCTGGAGGTTTCAGTTGATTGTGATAGAACTTAACGTGGCTGTTTACATGTTGAAGTTTTACGTCTTAAAAATCAGCCAGTCCTGAATCATTTAGGCATATATTTACACAAATAATTTCCTAACTATGTCATAATAAAAAACATTCACACAAAAATATAACATTTGAAATAATTATTAGCACCAGTGTATCAGATAAAATTCTCGCTACGCAAAATGTACAAAGTTGCATAGTGTTGATTTAGCCCGGAAGAAAAATGTTAGTGTGATGGGTAGAAACGCCAGTGATAAGCAGCAACCTCTGGGATGACGACAAACAATAAAACATCTGTAGTGTCAGAACATCAGCACACCAAATGGCGTTTGACCGCAGAGAGAAATGTCGGAGCTGCTGGAAAGAAGCACCTACAGACACCCTGAAGTCCAGAGAGATTTTTGTCCTGTGCATGTATGTTACCATGCGTGTTATTTTATCTCGTCAAAGCAAGATAAAATCTCTGGAAACAAGATGACTTAGTGCCCACATGGCTTCTGTTGTGTGCCAGACAGTAACATGCATGCAGAAGATCCGCATCTTGTGGAAACAATTTGTTTTGTTCACCTAAGGTGGTTCTGGTGGGAACGAGACAATATCCTAAGAACACAAGTTAGTTTTGCCATATCGTAAGCTAATGCCCTCAAGACAGTGTCTCACGTGCATAGGATGATCACTTGTGCTTAACATGGATGGATGTTTTATCCCATGCCACTGGTATCTTGATAGACTCATGAGCTAGTAAGTCGACCTATGCCCGTGAAATACACATCTGACATTATCTAATATCTTGTTTCCTTCTTGTATCTTGCACATACAAGAAAGATTCCTGCTCCCACTGGATCCTATATATATCCACTATGATCCACTATACTTGTATACACCAGATTATTACTAGTGTCCACCAAGACAGAGCTCTTATACAGTATTGTTCAAAATACATTTCAATCAGTGAGGTCATCAATTTTGTGAAATAACAGGTGTGAATCAGGTGGCCCCTATTTAAGGATGAAGCCAGCACTTGTTGAACATGCATTTGAAAGCCTGAGGAAAATGGGTCGTTCAAGACATTGTTCAGAAGAACAGCGTACTTTGATTAAAAAGTTGATTGGAGAGGGGAAAACCTATAAAGAGGTGCAAAAAATTATAGGCTGTTCAGCTAAAATGATCTCCAATGCCTTAAAATGGAGAGCAAAACCAGAGAGACGTGGAAGAAAACGGAAGACAACCATCAAAATGGATCGAAGAATAACCAGAATGGCAAAGGCCCAGCCAATGATCAGCTCCAGGATGATCAAAGACAGTCTGGAGTTACCTGTAAGTACTGTGACAGTTAGAAGACGTCTGTGTGAAGCTAATCTATTTTCAAGAATCCCCCGCAAAGTCCCTCTGTTAAAAAAAAGGCACGTGCAGAAGAGGTTACAATTTGCCAAAGAACACATCAACTGGCCTAAAGAGAAATGGAGGAACATTTTGTGGACTGATGAGAGTAAAATTGTTCTTTTTGGGTCCAAGGGCCACAGACAGTTTGTGAGACGACCCCCAAACTCTGAATTCAAGCCACAGTACACAGTGAAGACAGTGAAGCATGGTGGTGCAAGCATCATGATATGGGCATGTTTCTCCTACTATGGTGTTGGGCCTATTTATCGCATACCAGGGATCATGGATCAGTTTGCATATGTCAAAATACTTGAAGAGGTCATGTTGCCTTATGCTGAAGAGGACATGCCCTTGAAATGGTTGTTTCAACAAGACAATGACCCCAAACACACTAGTAAACGAGCAAAGTCTTGGTTCCAAACCAACAAAATTAATGTTATGGAGTGGCCAGCCCAATCCCCGGACCTTAATCCAATCGAGAACTTGTGGGGTGATATCAAAAATGCTGTTTCTGAAGCAAAACCAAGAAATGTAAATGAATTGTGGAATGTTGTTAAAGAATCATGGAGTGGAATAACAGCTGAAAGGTGCCACAAGTTGGTTGACTCCATGCCACACAGATGTGAAGCAGTTATAAAAAACTGTGGTCATACAACTAAATATTAGTTTAGTGATTCACAGGATTGCTAAATCCTAGAAACAAAAACATTTGTACAACATAGTTTTGTGTTTGTACAGTCAACGGCAGACACTGCTATTTTTTTGAACACACCCCTTTCAACTAATTGCCCAATTGCACAGCCTTAAGAGCGTGCATATCATGAATGCTGGGTCTTGTTTGCTTTCTGAGAATCTACTGCACCTACTGGTAACTTGTTTGCCATGTAGCAATAAAAAATATACTAAAAACCTGGATTATTCTGGTTAATCACATTGTACTGCTATTATTTTGAACAATACTGTATCTTCATAAGGTCAAGAAATTATCTTGCACATACACAATCAGTTGTATGTACAGCATCCATATCTTGTGCAGACAGGATGATGTCTTGCAACCCTAACCCACCTTCCACATCTTCTATTAACAAGGCTATAACTTCTCTACACAACATATGGATCCTGAGAGCACAAAATAGTATCTTCTGTACACAAATTATAATTTTGTGCACAAAAACAAAGATACAAAATAGACAAGACATAAGAACCTTGTTTTGTGGGATCCATCATAAATCATGATGGCATGATGCAGATCACCTGGGAACAAGTTATCTTATACATGCAAGATTTTAAAAATAAATTTTCCAGGACTTCAGGGGCGTTTTTAAACACCAGCGAAGTGGCTGTGGCTTTGCTCGACAACACAACCAGTTGGAGGTGAAATACTGTCGAAGAAAAGAGAAGTAAAATACTTTTCTTTTGCCATTTGTGTCAGGCTCGTAGCTTTGGGAGAAAAATGAGAGGATTCCTTCACTGTGTGGTTTCTGAAATCATGGTTGGTTTAAAAATAAAACACAGAAAAACACTGCAGGTGGTGGTGCACAGCTGCAAACTGTAACACACTGAAATAGCTGGTGTGTCCCCAGGCATGATGGGTAATGGCTGGTGAGACACAGAAAATAACATGAGAGGATGTTTCTGGTGGTGAGAGGAAACTCCCAGGCGGTTTCTCTGTCGGCGAAACCTGCTATGGAACAGACGGGTGCAGTCACGTCGGGTTTGTGGTTCTGGTTTTTCTTCGAAGTTCTTCCACATCTCCTCGTGGCTTCTCTACGCCGCTTAGTTCATTCTGCCGTAACCATGTTACTGCATCTCATAAAACCTAAAGATAAAACAAAACCAGCTGCTTCTCTTTCGTTAAAAACCGTGAACATGGCTGAAATATCGGCTTCTCTCGTAAAAGAAAAACAAAGACAAGACAAAGTTTAAAAAACGGTTTTGGTAGAGGTCGGCATGTCTGCCGGAGTGTTGGATGTGAAGGGGGGAGTGTTGGTGGAGGGACGGAGGAGGAGAGCGGGGTTACGGCCTCTCCAGAGATGGCGTGTTAAAGCAGCCGTCGGGTAACGTGTTCTTGATGTCGTTGAGGTTGGCGATGTCAGCACGGATCTCGTGGATCTGCCGGTCATAGTCGTTGATCATCTCCTCTTGGGTCCGTGCCACATCGTTCAGCTCCGCCAGCTTCCTGTCCAGGTCGCCTTCAGCCATCTTGTCCTTGGCCCTCTTCAACGACTCATCGATCTGATTTAGTTTGCTCAGGTCCACCTTATCGATATTTCCTGCAGAGGTGACAAAGGACAGAACAGACCAGGCCTGACATCACAATCAATCAGAACCAATCAGACAAAGCCACGAATGCGTCTTTGATTAACTATTTCCTGAGACAACATGTTCTGGTCACTGATGTAAATGTCAGCTGACCGCCTGGTTGCTGTCCGCAATGGCTACACCTGCAGCGGAATTTCCAAAAAACTTCAAGGCAAAATGGAACTCAGTGACTCATGACTTTTAACATCACTTCACTTTTTATATCTTACTTTTGTAGCTTCTACGCTGATGTTGTCTGCTGAAGCATGCAACGCCTGGAGGCAGCTGCTGTTGACCAGACAAGTTCTGGGGAACCCGAGTTCATAGGTAGAATCAAGTTGGTTTTGTGGAGACTGCTGCTGAATGTTATCTAAAACTATCTGAAGTGGACTGTTTATATGCGGAAAACTGCAGGGACAGGTAAAAGACATTCTTCCATTCTGACCAGTTTAGCAGAAGAAAGTAGTGGGTGTTGAAAACCAATGACATGATCCTGCACACACTCGTCTCACAGAGCTAAACGTGACTCAAATCGTGGGGATGCTGCTCAGTACATACCCAGCTGGTCTAGCAGGGCGGTGATGGTGTTCAGCACAGTCTTCACAGCACTCTTGGCCTTGCGGGCGTTGTCCTCCGCCTCCTTAGCGCTGTCTGATGCCTGCAGGACAGAACGCAGCCTTTAGAAACTGTTTTCAGACACTGGTCTGATGTTACGATGTCTGCTGTTCTCAACGGAGCCGGGCCGTACCATTGCAGCCATCATCATGTCCTGGTCGGCCTCGGCCTTCTTCTTGGCCAGCTCCTGTTCAGCCGCACCCAGCTGATCCATCATGTCGTTGACCTCGTTGTCCAGCTTGCTGGTGTCCTGGAAGGCCTTCTCTGCATCCTCCTTGGTCTTGGTGGAGCCCTGACAGGACACAGGAATTATTTACAGCGAGGAGGATGAAGGTGCAGACAGCAGCTCGTCAGGTTGCTGATGTACCTTCTGCACGTTGCTGGCGATCCTCTCGGCCTCCTCCGCTTTATTCTTGGCCATTTGGGCGTCTGCTGCAGCGCTGCCAAGCGCCGCCTCTGCCTGTCTGGTCTTCTCGTTGGCGGCTATGATGGTGGCGTTGATGGCGGGGATCTTCTTCATGGCCTCCTCAGCGGCGGTCTTGTTGTCATTGACCCTCCTGTCAAAGTCTGCAGGCGAATAACAGGTTATGAATGAAAAAGAAAAGTCCAGGAGTCTGCATCAGGAAATAAATCAGTTTCAGATTAACCCTTTATTTATGCCTGAACATATAAAAAACACATTCACCTAAATGTTTCTTAGAAACATTTCACCTTTGTTAACTCAAAAACCTGAACCTCTTAATAATCCTGAGATTTCATATATATTTCAAAGAATTCACAGCTTAATTTACACATCAATGTGAAGGACTTGTTTAATGTAAAAGAGACTGACAAGTAAACAGTCATACAGATAAACAGCCTGAGTACCTCTGAGGTCACTGAGGATGGTCTCGGCCTCCCTGAAGGTCGACTGACCCTTCTTCGCCGCCTCCTCGGCCAGAGCTTTGGCTGCGTCAGCTCGAGCCAACAGCTGATCTGCAGTCTGTCAAGCACAAACAGAAAAATGGCATCAGCAGCTCCAGGTGTAACTGCTGTCACCAAGGTGATACTCGATCATTTCCGTTTAAACCACAGAAATCGTCGCTGATGCATTCATCTCTTCCAGAATGGATTACTGTAAACCCATCATTGTCGGAATGAACCAGGCACCACATCTTCTCTGGTTCATAGGACAGAAATCAGCTGCATAACACACAGTCAACTAGAGTACGAGCTAAAATATAGTGCCCTTTTTGTCCTTTTTGAATTGAAAATCGCACTAAATTGAATCGTTAGCTTGCCAAAGATTCCCACCCCTATGTCAGACCTCTGCGGTTGTTTCTCAAGCCATTCACATTACGGCCCCTGCAGACGTATTGGAGCTCCCTGTCCACTCTTAGAACTCTAAGGCCTTCTGACAAGTCTGTAGAGATCCTCAGTCATCCAGGTCATGGTACATTCAAAAGTGCTGTAGCTGGCAACTGGACGTGTTTCAGGGTCTTAATATTTCACCTCTCATCAAACCAATGAGCCATTTCTGCTTTACTAGCCTGTATCCTAGACTTGCTAGAGAACTGGTCCCTGAGCGTTAAAGGAATGGTTCAGCAATACACAGAGGGATATAGGGTCTGTGGCTCTGCTACAGGGGAACCAGTCCACCTGCCAGCAGCTGGACAGCTCTCTGCTCAGTTGTAACCATGACCTGTTTTCTGAGGACAGGCTCAGAAGCTCCTCAGCGAACCCACCTGCTGCTCACTTTTGCCTTTCTCCAGCAGTTTGCGGACTTCCTGCTCTTTGGTCTTCAGGTCGTCTCGGAGGTCGTTGTACTCCTTCTCTGTTTTATCAATCAGATTGCCCAGGTCCAACGCCTCCTTCTTGATCTTATTGGCTTCATCCTAAAACAGAAGCAGCGGTCAACACTCCAGCCTGAGGAGGGAGGGGAAAGAAAGAGGATGTGCTCTGACTGCAACAGTCACCTCCAAGGCCTTGGTGTCCAACGGCGGGAGGCTGGTCAGGTTGGCGAAGAGCTTCAGAGCTTTGTTTCCGGCGTCTTCAGCCTCAGCCTGAACCTTGTTGGCTTGTTTCTCTAGACTCTTGGCCAGCTCCTTCGCTTCATTGTACCTGAGCAGGACAATCCGAGTAGACATCACACATACATGGACAGAAGGAGAAGGACAAGTTTATTCCCTGAGTGGCGTTAAAAGAAATACTGGACCTGGTCCGTGAAGTTTTTAAATGTGATGACAGAGGAACAAAACTAGGGAGGCTGCAGTGCGACGTACTTCCTGTTGAGCTCGTCGATCTCCTGGCTCGTCTTGCCCTCTCCATCCAGAGTCTTCAGCAGCAGGTTGTACGCTTTGGTTGATGTGTCATTGGCATCTTTGGCGATCCTCTCAATCTGGTCAGCATCCTTCTTGTGCCTGAGAATCACAGATAAAAGGAAAAATGAAAGTGGGTAAATTCAAAATGCATCAATTCCAGTGCCATTGAAAAAGTCAAGTTTCAGTATAGACACTGTGATGTCATCCCCAAAGGTCAGAGATTTAAACGTGGTTTTCTACAGAGTTTATTGAATTTGGTTTTCTCATGTTAAATGTTTAAACATGAGCAACCGCACAAGAACTCAGCCTGAATAAAATACAGTTGATTTAAATCAGGAAGTATCTGATCAGCGAGGTTGGTCCAGTCCAAGCGCCAAGGTCCGGGGCCTGACCACAAACCTGGTCTGCGACACTGGCAGCAGGTTTCAGCTCGAAATTATATCGAAGCTGTCCGGAGGAACACAGTTAAGACATAATACGTGTGAAAGATGATGACAAACCACTAGAATATGAATCTTATCACACTTTGTCATTCAGCTCTGTTTTCAGGTCGGCCAGGTAATAATCCCAGGATCATCACAACTAGTTACATTGTTAGACAAATGTTTGTTACAGGGCTTCATGAAAAACATTTAACATTTTTTTTAAATTGATATCCACTTGTTCTTCTATAAAATCTTTTGTTAATGCTGTTGAACAGAAGACACTTGGTCTGAAATAATCATTTCCATCAGGAACTCTGGTGTCAGGTTTTGACATGTGTCAGTCAGGACTGAAACAGGCCGATGAGCAGCCCCAACAAGCCTGTGTGTGTAGTCTGGAAAGAAAACCTTTTAAAATTCAGGGAAAACCACAACAAACAAAGACATGACTGAGGCTGAAAGTTCATCTACTGTAAAACTTTAACCTTGCTGACTTCAGGACAACAAACTCCATCTGCTGATGAAGGTCATGTAAAACAAACAGAAACAAACTAAATAGATCTCCTGGTGAGTTTGTGTGGATGATAAATGCTGAAGATGTGAATGGCCTCTCAGGGGAAGAGGTGTTCGTATCTCAGGCTGTAAAAACTGCTGCAGATGAAACATTAAAACCAAGCTTCAAAGTGAACTGAGGTGGTTTTCTTGCTTGAGCTGAGGATTTCCTGAACCTCAAATATTAGAGCCTTGGAATCTTTGGCTTCATGTGTTGTTTCTAATCCCACAGCAGTGGAAAAAGAGTTCAACACACATTGGTACGCGAGTTTTAAACTGCAGCACTGTGTAGCACCAACAGGAAGTGCTTTTGTTCGTGATGCATGCTAGTGCTGCACTTACTTCTCAGCCAGGATGCGAGCCTCCTCAGCCAGCAGCGTCATGTTGTTGGGCTCTCCAGTACCACTTGGGGGCTTGATGTCCTGCACAAGACACCAACATCAGCTCTGTTAATATACCATCCAGCCGTGGGACACCGCGGCCTTTCGGTCTGTACCGGACTTCATCTTCACACAACAAATCCCTAAGATCCTGTGTGTGTGTGAAGCATTGCAGGATCCTCCTATCACTGCAACGGCTGGTTGTCATGTGGTAGCAGGTAAAAACACAACAGAGGAGCTGCTCTTTACACAGAGAGGACACATGTCCAAGAGCTACCATGAGAGTCCAGTGAACAAAATGCAGCCGTGCTTTAGTCCAGTAAATACGTTGTTGTGGAGAAAAAGCCCAAACACTCGAAGAGATTCTGCATGTGACCAACAGACCAGAGCGGTGACTCTAACCACAAGGCCCCACTCACCACTTTGCCGATGGCATCTTTGGCCTTGTCCAGCTCCTGTCGGGCTCGCTCGATCAAGTTCTCGGCATCTTGGACCCGGTGGCGGGCGCGGTCGGCCTGGGCGCCGGTGTCGTCCACCATGGTGCGGATGTTCTGCAGGCGGTTCCACTGTGTGGTCAGACTGCTGTTGATGTTGTTGAGACGGTCCAGAAGGCCTCTGTCGATGTCTGCAGGGTCAAAAGGTCACATTAACCAGTGTCACAACAATGTTTGTCTTCCGATTACAAGCTCTTCAACAAACAGACCGGCCTCAGGCTTCATAAACACTACACATCTGGTCTGGAATCAACACCGGTGGAATGAAACCAAGAGAAATTACTCAAGAGCAAATTCAAGGCACTTGTACGTGACCTGAATATTTCCATTTTAGCATCTCGGTGGCGCATATTGCACTTTTTACTCTAACAGTGTGCTGGGTACCTTTGCTGGCCTTAGCCTCCTCCAGCAGCTCCATGATGACTCTCTCGGCCTCCTTCAGTCGATCCTCGAAGGCCTTATCACTGACGGTCTCCTGACCCGAGCCCAGGTTATCGACCAGAGTCTGCAGGTCATGGAGCTTCTGCCTCTGCTGGTTCACCTGCAGAAACGCACACACATCACGTGAGAACCAGCAGTGCACGTTACACCCTGTGTTCACCACAAATGTACTCAGCCATCCTCACCTTGTCCCTGACCAGGCTGTAGCAGGATGGACACTGCTGGCAGCCCGGTGCCGAGCGGTTGTAGAAGTAGTTCTCCTCACACATGTCGCAGCGAGCTCCGACGAAGCCAGGCCGACACTCGCAGCGACCGTCCTCCTTACACTGACCCGACTGCGAGCCCTCAGGGTCGCAGTCACAGGCTAGAGTCGCACAGACAAGAAAGTGGTGTGAAGAGACGGCACTGATCCTGGCTGACATCTGTACTAGTCACTCATCTATCCGCAGCTTCTCCAAAACAACCCCACACACACCACAGGAGTAAAAAAGACTCAGTGTGACTGTCAGCGGTGCGACGAGGCTTACGTTTGCAGCCGGATGAGCTGAAGCCGAAGAAGTTGACCTCGCAGCGTTCACAGTGCCGGCCGGTGATGCCGGGCTGACACTCGCACTGACCTGTAGTGATGTCACACTGACCGTTGGTGGAGCCAATGGGATTGCAGTTACATCTGTGGAAACGGGCGAGAGAGACATTTAAAATGCAACTCCGCAACTCAGACAAATCTGGACTGAGCGTGGACGTAAATGCTTGAACTTTGCAGCCTTAGTCTTGGCAGACTGGTCCCTGAGAAGCATAGTTAAACCTGCTGCAACTGTGAAAGATTAAAGCTGAAGCCATCTGACCGTTCGCAGCCGTCGCCACTCTGCAGGTTGAAGAAGCCGGGCTGGCAGGCGCTGCAATCTCGCTCCGAGACATTGGGGAGACACTGGCACTGACCAGTGACCTGGGAGCAGCTGGTCTGCCGGCCCACGGTACCGAACGGAGAGCAGGAGCAGGCTGAGGATGACAGACATGGGCCAGAGTCAGACACCTCTGGGGCTAACCTGATGCACGTTAGGCTGGAACAACATGCTGATGAAGTGGCGAGCAGGCCGGTAGAACCCCAGCCGTCCAACACCAAACAGCTGGAAGTCAATCACCTACAGTAACACTGCAGCAGCTGATCCCAGTCCGAGCTCGGACACACGACTACTAACACAGGCCTCTGCTCTTGGCGGACAGAGGCCTTCTTTGAACTGAAGCTGTTTGGTTCGTGTTGTTTGTTGGTTGGTTGTGACTCTCACCTGCTGTGCAGACCTATGACATCCTCATCTTGCACCTGAGCAATCAGCTGGCACACCTGGAGATATGAGCTGCAATTTCCACATCACTTCTGCTGCCACCACACCTCTGTTTTTTTTTTTTTTTTTTTTACTGTTGGGACTTTACTCTGATACACATTGAATAAAAGTGGATCTCACACTACACACCGTGTGATGACCGTGTTACCAATCTATCATTTGGTTAATTTAAAAAAAAAAAAAATCTGATTGATCAACAGGAAAAAAAAACTGTGTTCCTCAGACATTTTGACTGGATTCGTATTATTTTTTAATTAATCAATATTTCCTACATTATTTATATATTTCAACGTCCAGTGTCACCTGTATTTTCTATCTCCCTCAGCACAGACAACTGCGATGAGCTGAGTAATAACTGAGGAGCTACAGCAGCCAGGTAATGAGTGTAGAAATGAACCCGAGTCAAGTAAAAACTGATTCTTTAACAGCTGCATGTTCCTGTGTCATTGCTGATTGAAGCTGCTGACAGTTGGTGTTCAGTTCTCAGTATTCTCCAGCTTTAAATTCGGAGGTGTCAGCCTCGAATCCAGGCTCGTTACCAATACCCAGGACTTACGTTTGCACTTGTCAGCGGGGTTGGCGGCCAGGGCATTGCCGTAGAAACCCTCCTTGCAGCGGTCACAGAAGAAGCCGGCGGTGTTGTAGATGCACTTGAGGCACTCTCCAGTCTCGCGGTTGCAGTTGCCAACAGCATTGGGGTCGATGTTGTCACTGCACTTGCAGGCGCGGCAGGCTCGTACCGGACCGCTCTGACCCAGAGGGTCCCCAAAGAAGCCGTCGTCACAGAGCTCGCAGCGCTTACCTGCACACAGGAAGCACTGTTGTAAGGAGGGTGTACAGGTCAGCTGTTTCACACAGCTGGACTTGATCAGTCACTAAAAATAAAATCCCAGCTTTCAGGGGGAAACTCAGGTCACTGTGTTTGTGTTGCCATGTTTCTTCCATGTGTTTTGAGGTTGTGGTAAAATTCAAAAGATTTGGTTTGATAGAAAACAGTTTTGATCAGATAAACTGGAAGTGAAATTTATACTGGAAACATTCCCACATTTTATTGAGCTCCAACAGCGTGAGGAGCTAGAGGAGTAGTGCAGCGGTGTGGCTCACTGGGGGGGTTTAATAGCTGGTGGACAACAGAGGAGGTCTACGGCACAGAGCAACAAGCTGGACCAGGGTCTGGACTCACACACATTACGGTGGTGTACTGGTCTCTTGACGGGGTTTGTGGGGACTGACACAGACAGACAAAACCACCAGTTGCACCCTCTAACCTTTCTGTCAGACCTTTCCGTCCCTTTTGCCTTCCTTTTTAACAAGTTCTCTGTTACTGTTGTAATTATTTTCAGGGCAGTCTTTTATCCTGCTGGACCAAAAACCCACACTAAGCAACTGTAGAGAAGAGAAAAACCTGGATGTAGAAAAGTGTTCACGGTCACATGACGCTGGAGCTGTGTGACCAGGTGCGAGTACCTGTGGTTCCAGTGGGACAGTTGGTGCACACCACCTCTCTGGTCTTGGGGACGACAGCGCAGGTGGCTCCGGCCGGACATGGACACGGCTTACAGTCCCCTGAAGTCCCCTGTGTGGCGTCGCCATAGAAACCGTCTTCGCAGCGCTCACAGCTCAAACCAGCTGTGTTGTGCTGACAGTCGCAGGCTCCTGGGTGGACAGAGATGGCAAACAGGCAGTCAGCACCAGACAGACAGACAATAAAACTTGCTTTCACAGCAGCTTCACTGTGATTTCGCTTTGGTGAAAACGTCTGCTGTGATGTCAGATTCCTCTACCTTCCGTAGCTTCTGCTCTGCATTCATGTTTTTCAGCTTGTCCTGATGTTTTGTCTCGTAGTGCCGTCTTAGGTTATATTCCTTAATTACAGCCACATTAGCTCCACAAATAAGACACACGGGTTTACCAGCAATGTCAGTAAACATATACTCAGCCTCCCACCGGTTTGAAAGGCTCTGTTTTCAGAATCAACTTTTCTCTTGGCCAATGTTAGGGACTAGATTTGACTTGAAATTAGGGTTGTATACATCAACAGATGCTTGATTGATCTGACGTAATTGACGCAGCAACGATCGCAGGTAGCCTATAGTTCGGTAAGGCAGCTGTTGCACTGCATTAAGGGATTTGTAGTTTGTGTGTTATTGCCATTTAAAAAAAAAAAAAAAAAAAAAGATATAAAATGATCTCGCGGGCCAGATGTAATTGTACGCTGGGCAGGATGTGGCCCGCGGGCCTTGACTTTGACACATGTGCACTAAAACATATGTAAACCAGTAAAACCAGTCAGCGCTGACCTGTGACGGGGTTGCAGGCTTCGCTGTGTCCGTTACAGTTGCAGGGCTCACAGGCGCTGAAGGCCCCGAGTGCTGGTTGGGCGCGGCGGTATCCCAGAGTGCACTGCTCACAGTGCTGACCGTGGTAACCCTGAGGACAGGTGCACTGCTCCACCCAGCGGGCCGGCACACCCGGGCCCCGCCTCGCCGTCACCAAGGAGACGTCGTCAAGGTAACCAGCACCTGGAGAGATGGATTCATTAGCAACTAATGCTGACCCCAGCCACAAGTGTTGGTGTCTGCGTGTGTGTCTGTGTCACGCAGCGTACTCTTCTCGCTGTAGGTGCCGCGGATCTTGATGGACGTCAGGTTGTGGAGAAGTTTCTGGAAGTCGGAGTGGCTGATGGTCGGCCTCCAGGGGTAGTCGGTGCTGTCATGGAGCCTGAACCAGAACCAGAGCAAACACACAATCAGCAACAACACATATTAACAGATTATAATCTGAATTTAAAACCGGATTTGGACCCTCCTCACTGAGAAGATCTGTTTTATAAAGTCCAGTTGACCAGATTGAGCAGATTTAAATCCAGATGTGCAGACTATGATAAATAAAACCAGCTTAAATGAATCCATATTAACAGATCATTAGCAGATCATTACCATTAACTTGATGTCAAGAAACCCAATTTAAACCAGATTAACAGACTGGAATTCAGTCTTACATAGAAAAAGTCTCGTCTGTCAATTCAGATGTAAAATAAAACTCTATCGCATTGAAACCAGAATAACAATTATTAGTAGAGTCCAACTAAACCCAGATTCAACTGCTGAAACCAGATGTTCACAGGTCTCTGACATGTGAACACTTGGACAGGTGTGAGCGACGGATCAAAACCAAACCAGGTGAATCAAACCGAGTCTACCTGCCTCTGGCGTCTCACCTGAACACGTATGTCTGCTTCTCCTCGTTGGGGTAGGCATTGCCCTGGGCAATCAGGGGGACGGCCACCCTCAGATTGGCGCCCTCTAGAACGAGATCCTCTGCCGACAGGCGGGTGTCGCGCCGCTCCACGCGGAAGCTCAAACTCAGGTTCTGTCCATAACTCAGCAGCCGGTTGCCCAGAAACTTGGCTGTGACACAGAAACCGTATGAGACAGGAGAGTTGAAGTGGTGTGTGTGTGTGTGTGTGTGTGTGTGTGTGTGTGTGTGTGTGTGTGTATACCTGGGGCTATGAAGTACATGGGGAAGTAGTCGTCTGAGATGAGTGAGATTTCCTGTTTGCTGGGAGACCACTGGACCGGGACTCTGGATCCATCACGCTGCTGTGCGCTCCACTGCTCGTCATCTGACACACACAAAACACAGCTGTAAACAAACACACACTGCTGTGGTTCATTTTAACTGATCTCACCAGTGGGTTACTTCCCCCAGCATTTTGCCTGCAGGTTGTGTTACCTCTGTGGAAGGACGAGCTGATGGTGTGGACGCTGAAGCCTTCAGCACTGTCGCACACAGACGAGTGCTGGAAGCAGAAGCAGGGGGTGCAGCCCTGAGGGTTGTTGGGGTCCAAGTTGAAGAAACCCAGTTTACACCTGACAGACAAACAGAAGATGTTAGAACAAACACCTCCATCACTCTGAGCTCAGCTGTGCTGCTGATGTTTACGTCTCCAGATGAGACAGGAAATCTGCTGCATGTCCCACTTCACCACAGAGGTCAGGCTCATGCTGTGACTGTGCATCACTTTCTCAAACCATCTTCATGAACTTAAATGCTGCATCAGTTGTTTTTGCTATTATTTTCTGTCACTTGTGCTTCTTGCCCTCCATTGCTTACTGCTCCTTTTATTCTTCCACATCTTTACTTTGTCCATCTACATTTCCTTCCTTCCTTGACTTCCTGTGCGGCTGCCATGTTCCTAACTTGTCCCAACCTTCTGACCACAAAGGAAAAACATGCACGAGCAAAAAAACGTGCAATGGTACAGTACAGCTAATCAGCAGATCTCAGATATTTTAGACTAAAGTATTTCTAGTGAACACTGTGGTGTCAGTGGTCTGCCAGTTAAACCTGCAGGCGAGTCCAAACTTAGAGGACTCTGTTGTGTCTCTCAGTAACACCCAGGTGTAGTTCAGATGTGCAGTGTGTGTCACCTGTCGCAGCTGAAGCCCTCTACGTTGTCTTTACAGCGACACTGTCCTGTGTGGACGTCACACTCCTGAGTGCTGCCGGAGGGCGAGCATGAACACGGCCTGGCAGAAAGGAGGGGGTGGGGGGTTATATTTATATCACAAGTTTAATTAAATTGAGAGAGCAGGTGAGAGCGTGCTGGGCGGACAGAGAGAGAGAGACTACCAGCAGAGGGCGCTCAGTGAGCAGTCAGGGTTAAAAGGACAATTGGTTACATTCACTGTTTACACCAGTGCTACAGGCCAGGACCTGGACTCACTACATAAGATTTTGCCAAAATCATAAATATTATTAAATAAATGTACAGGCAGTTTTTGCTGACATTAACTGTGCAGCATTTTTCTTCTTCACATCTCCAGACATGAAGGACATTACGCTGCCGACAGCTCTGATCCCAGGCAGGATAAAGTTAAGTTTTCACTCTCTCTTCACTTGTGTGCTGGGAGGATAAACAGAGATCCTGCCTGAACCAAAACATTATTACAGAGCACACACATGATCCCCCAAACAGGGCCATAGGTGAACCTGTGTCCATCTTTACAGGAATGTTCTATTCTTGTCATACTGTCAACAAATCCCATGAAGCCACTCAAACCAGCAGTGAATGTGTCCTGCTACAGGCCCTCTGGTTTATCTGTGCCACAGAGCTCCACTGTCCACAAGCTAGAGCAACATTTGCATCAACTCTGAAGAGTAGTTCCTGCAGGGCGGAGGTCACAGAGCATGCTCAGAAACACGAGTCCATTTACACTGCTCCACTAGTTTGTTGTGCTGCATCTCGACGTTCTCAGACTGAAGTCTGGCACCGAGTCTGGTCAGTGAGATGGATTCAGAGAACAACGTACGGGACAGTCTGGGGCAGATGGTGCAGTCTGATGTGTCGCCAACACCAGGACATCTCAGCTCCCCTGAGGCCCAGGGCGTTGGACGGACAAGAAACAGACACATCACTGATAAACCAGAGTGCCTCCATATTTCAGAGTGAGGGAACCCAGTGCAGCGGTGTGGCTCACTGGTGTGTTTTAATGGTTTGCAGACAATGTTGGAGGTCGAGGCTCCAGATGGAGAAAAGATCGCACACAGTGACACACACACGCAGACGGCCAGTGCTGGGATTTGTTGACAGCAAGATAAACAGGAAACTACCAGCCTTACCTTCACACCAGATCCTAAACACAATGAACACAAATATTGACATGTGAAAAGAAGCAAGTGGTGAATTTCTGCCCAAACTGTGAAAACATGAGGGTCAGGGTGCGTCTGGAGTCATGAACCGCAGCCCCACTGGGCTCAGTGCTGAGCTGCAGGTGTGTGTGTTGGGTGTGTACCTGCAGCCGGCCTCGGTCAGACTGTGGTACCCCGGCTGGCAGCGGTCGCACTTCTCCCCAGTCACTCCTGGTTTACACGCACACACCCCTCTGTTGTTGCACTGAGGAGACTCCGAGCCTGAGAAGACACACCAACTGTCAGCACATTAACCTGCTACCGATCAGCTCCCATTAACAAACCATTACTGGCATAAGAGTGTCACTGGAGACCAAGTGTGGCAGCTGGTTCACGTTGACCTGCTGCGTTCGTTCGGACTCCACCAGAACCATGAGTCCTTTCCTGAGATTTCACACGTGTCAACAATTCGCGGACGCTTCCATTCTGCTGTGTGTTTTCAGCCACAAAGAGCTCTACTCGTCCATGTCAGTGTATTTGTGTCTCAGTTCTGGGTGCACTATGGGCACAGGAAGTGATTTTGTTATGTTGCCGCTGTTTGTTCCCTGCCTATGAAAACAGCTCAGGTTCAGCTGAGTTCAGTTGAGCTGATGGAAATGTGAGCAAAGACTCACACCCTGCCTATGAAAACAGCTCAGGTTCAGTCAGGTCCATCTATTTGTCAGAGCTGATGGAAACATGAGCAAAGACTTCTGTGTGTTCACGTGTCTGTGAGAAACATCCCGTTTCTATGAGTCAGCTCCTGAGAGACACTGACTTTTCAGGTGTTCTTGTAAGAAAACAAGAGGAGGAAACTCTGCTTGAACATTTCTTCCTTCTCTACTCTCAGACACGGTTTCCTTAAACAAACTCAACCTGCCCAGTTCAGACTTGTTTGAAAACCTTCAGTCCCCTCACATAGAAAACAGGCTACGGGAGGCTGGTCAGACACCACAGAGGCAGCGCGGTTCACCGTGCACACGCTGCTGCTGGAAATAGGTGTGGATGAAAAGCACAAATTGTTCGATACCAGGTGGACCAAAGTGACAAAGGATCCGCCTGGAACAAAAAGCTGCTTCACTGAACTAGTTTTATATTCAGAAGCCAGTGAGAGTTAGGGTTGTAGCGGTAGATGGTACACCATGGCAGGAAAACCGATGGTTATCATGGGCATTTACTCAGTGATACTGAAGAAAAACAAGCACAGTGTGTGTGCACCTGTGTTCCCTGACTGCCTGTCAGGCGCACATGCAGCGATGAACGGCAAAGAGGACGGGGCTGAAATCAACAAAATCCATCCAGCAAAACAGAAATTTAAAACAGCAGCGCAAATTAGCTTGAATATCTCAAAAACGAACACCTTTGAAGACACTGTCTCTCCGTACAGGTCAGAGTGTGTGACTTGTTTATAACTTTAATCCCAAACAATAAAAACTGGTTATAAAACGCACCACAGAAATAATTTTCCACATTGTCTGTTCGTTGGCTGATTTCTGACTTACAACAGGACTCACACTGATCCTGATCCAAGCCCAGAAACACACACACCAACTTTCCTGGCTCGTGTGTGTGTGTGTGTGTGTGTGTGTGTGTGAGTGAGTGAGCAACTTTCTTGGCTCGTGTGTGTGTGTGTGTGTGTGTGTGTGTGTGTGAGTGAGTGAGTGATGGTAGAGCAGGACCAGTCTGGCACCTACTTTGATAATCGTTTACATGATTGTGATGGCACCTCCCATTTACAAACCATTTAACTGAGTGAAACAGAAGCTGAAGCGCGTTTCCCCGCTCTGAGGTCAGTCTGAGCCGTCACTCACCGATGGTGTTGCAGCCGCAGGGCAGGCAGCGGCCGCTCTGCTCCCTGTAGTAGTAGTCGAGGCAGCGCTCACAGTTGGGGCCGTCGGTGTTGTCGGCACAGTTCCTGCAGTGACCCCCGTGACCCGTGGCCCGGTACAGCTCTGCATCGAAGTAACACTCTGAGCTTTTCCCATTACAGTTGCAGGCTGAGAGAGAGGCAAACGGGACTCATTAGAAAGCACCAGATAAACCTAATGTTAGTGCAGCCTGAGTGTGGGTTACTGCCAGCTGCTGCTCCAGACCTGCATGGCAGAAGAAGGTGTGTGTAGTACAGCAGTAGTAGTAACAGCTAACAGGGTTAAATCAGGTGAACCCTTGGCTCCACTTCAACATGTAAATGTG
>NW_018128196.1:207468-208738 GCF_001952655.1 Monopterus albus | reverse complement strand
ACTGTGGGACAAGAGACACGCTTGAATTCCCCGAACCCAGTTAGTCATGCATCTGCACTGGGATATAACTTTTAGCAGACAGGAACTACAGCTCCCACAATCCCCCAGAGACGGTCATGACTAACGCGAAGGCTTCTTGGAATCAGTTCCTACAAAGTAAACAGAGACAGTCATCTGCAGTACACAGAGTACAGCCTTTAATGTGTTTGTGTCTTATTCTGCACTTTTATTACCTTATTACCTTAATGCTGTTGTTGTCATGGCAGTAATAGTAGTAATTCTACAGCAGTAGGAGTAAAGGCAGCGTTGCACTAATACTAGCTTTAGTAGTACTCTGGGCTTTAGTAATAATTTAGGAAGCAGAAGTAGCCAGAGTAAAGCAGTAGAGCGGTAACATCCGATGTCAAACAGTGGCAGTAATGATGCGGCGAACTTACGCAGACACTCGTTGGCGCTGTCGGTGGTCGCTCTCCTCCACGGCCGGTCGTTGTAGAACGGCTTGCAGATGTTGCAGTCATCGCCGTCCGTATTATGTTTGCAGTTACACACCAGCCGCCCTCTGCTGTTCTTCACACACTCGCTGGCATGGCCGTTACACTTGCACCTGACAGCAGAGGAACACACACCTGTGACACCTATTCAAAACCAGAAACACGTCCATGTGAGAACTCGGGTGGACAGTGTGATGCTGGTAAAGGCTCTGTTCTGACGAGGGTTTTCTGCTCACTGGCTCTGAAGACAGGTTTTGTCAAACTCCCTCAGGGGACCCTCACAAACAGGACAGGACTTGCTCAGCAGCCACCTCTGGTTCTTGTCTCAGGTGGATCTTGGCAGAGAGCCGTGGAAATACTGACAGGAAGGAAGACCGAAGTTTACAGAGGCCGCCTCGTCATCAGCAAGACGCCAACTGCAGCAGAAAGCTGCAGAGAGCTGGGCTGCTGCATACATTTAACACGTGAACCACTGGGTACAGCTTAGGTTTGACTTTGGTCAGCAGCTGTGTCCTTAAGCACTGCACCGAGTCAGGAGTTTAGTGAGCGCAGCCTGAATTCACATTTCAGAGTTTACTTTCAAACTTAATCTCAGTGAAGACCTGGCTGTTGTCCTGCTCAGCTCCCAGGTGAATACACCAGGCTGGACCTGAAACCCCTCCCTGGATAAATAAAGGGTGAATTCTGCAGGTGCTCCAGCTCAGCCTTTTCTTCCGCCCGTTGTGGCAGGCGGTCCGCCCCATTCCGGTCTCCCTGTAATCCAGCCCTGCCAGCCAGGA
>NW_018128196.1:203682-207438 GCF_001952655.1 Monopterus albus | reverse complement strand
GCTCCACATTTCACACAGATTATGGACACACAGGCTGTGCAGCAGCAGCCTGATGAACACTTGTAATGCCTGTCGAAACCTTTTATTGCAGACGCTCAGGAAAAGGAGTTGTCGAATGGATTCCTGTGCAGGCCACAGGGAAAGTGAGCATACAGCCACACACCAAGACCACGACCCACAAAATTACCAGACCACCCTCACTCATTCAGTAACACTTCCTTTGAGCAGGTTCCCTGAGCCTCAGGCTGCAGACGGGTTTGGTTTCTACTCTGTGGCACAGCAAGCATCACGGAGCTGCACAGTGGATCCACATACACATGTGCTTGTCTGGGCCGTCCCAGAGCTACCAACTCCAGTTTGCATACATTTAGTCTGTTCTAAGACCTTTACCTTCCTCCCACAGCGAAGTCGGAGATGGCGTAGTAGTAGGACTTGAGGACCTTGGGGTCGTTGAACACCTCGTCTCCAAACGTGTTGAGCCTGTTCAAGGCCACACTGATGTCGGTGGCCGTCACCCAGTCCTGCAACAGACACAACATGCACGCAGCGTTAGACACATCAGGCCCGTCAGAGAGGACGCCGTGAAGACAGCAGACGTCTCCTCTGGCCCGCTGTGTGTGGAACAGACAGGACCACAGAAATATGAGCCAAGGAAACACTGGATGTGAGCGGCTCCCATAAGACGCACTGTCTTCCTGTTTAAAGATGTGCTTCACAGATAACCTGAGCGACACACGAAGTGCAGGACGAAACCCTCTGGTGAAGCAGCTCAAGTCTTTAAATCTAAACTTTTTCATCGCATCTGCACATCACATTATTTTACGGCCACTATTTATTTATTCATTTGATCTACTAACATTCCTCCTTATAGGTTTTATTTTTAAACTATTTTACTGATTATTTTTCATTTGTCTTTGTTTAACCATTTAAATTCAGTGCACCAGTCTCATTCTTAAAGCCCCCCTGTATTCAGTGTTTTGCCGGTCCTCTGTCGTGCACTGCAGACTGCACCGACCTGTGTGAAAGGCGCCGTACAACCAGATCGGACTCTATGTAAATGGCACTGCTGCAGTCATGTGGTGTGCACGTGACTCTGCAAAGAGGGGGTGGTGCCGGTTCTCAGGCTGTGGGAAACACTGAAACACCACAAACAGGCGTCACTGACATTTTTAGTGCAATGGAATTTATCTTCTTGGCATTTTGAAACAAGGCCCAGATGGAGAGAATTACTGAGGACACCTGCTTGGTTCCGGAGGGTGAAGAAAGTTACTCATCATCCCTCCTGCGTGAAAGGCTCATGGGAAACTCGAGTGAAGGCCAGTGCTAGCTTTATCACTATCAGCTGAAGCTTATCAGGCCCCCGGGCTTTATTCTGCAGAGTGAGAGCCCAGAGCAGCTGCTGAAGACAAACAGACCAGCCTCAGGTTTGTTTCTGTGCACAGGAAACTGGGAACATTTGCAAGAAGGGTAATCTGCTCCTGATATGAACCCCACTGAGCGTGTGCAACAGGATGCCTTTCCAAATGCCCCCCACCCAAATGTTCTGACTCCCGGCCTCCAGAGAATGCGGTGACGTAGCTGCTGTTGGCCTCCGCTCATACTGATCCACAGGAGGCTGCAGCCTTTGACTTCAGGTTCCAACAGTGGTGAAAACCTGGATTACAGACAGTTTAGGACAAAGAATTCGGGCCCTAAAACCACAGGTCAGACAAGAAAGTTAACAAACGTACAGGAAGCCGCCCACCCCCTCCTGTAACTTTGCACACTGATGTTAAATCCTTGTGCAACTGCCGGGAACGTGGGGCAGATTCTTTTCTCAGCTGTGGTTTGCACTGATCTGCCTGAAATAGGAAGTCAGGCTGTCAGAGGACGCCGCTGTGTTTTTCTTTAACAGTCGTGTCATAGTGTGGTCCCACATCTTTCTGACAAAGTTACTTAACCAGTGTTGGAAGAAGCACTCAAATGCTTTAGTTAAATAACAGTAATACATTGTAAATATACTCCACTACAAGTACAAGTCCTGGATTTAAAAGCTCACTTTTTGAAGTTATTTTTGGGGCACTTATACCTTTATTATATACAGTACATATACTTTTGGGGGGGGGGGGAACGTGCATGTTTAAGGTTATTTACTCACCCTTCTGTTGATCAAAAAAGGACAAAAGAATTCACCAAACACTGGAGATGCATGTTTTTCACTGGTGTGGGGTAAACGTACTGCAGTATTTGCCTCTAAAGTATAGTGAAGTAGAAGTGTTAATCTGCCTAAAATGGTTGTACTTGTCCAAGTACTTCAGACCAAGTGCAGTACTTCAGTTAGGCTCCATCGCTGTGCTTCACTAGATGAGCTGCCCCAGATGTTGTAAACACCAGGTGTACTAGTCAGAGGACAAACAGCCACGATTGCTCAACTGCAGCACACTGACAGCCCGCTGCCAACGACTAGAGCAAAGAGACAAAGAGGTGACGCATGGAAAAAACCAGCATGTATGAAGGCTACACACTTGGACTCACAGGTCAGGGCTATTTTCCCAGAGTCATGTGACCACAGTGCTGTTGGTGGCTCCATTCATTTTCTGCTGAGGTGGCATCGGGATCTCCTGACCAGCTTCCAGCTGCCCCTGGAGGATTCCGAGGCGTTCCCAGGCCAGATGGGACACCCAGTCCCTCCGGTGTGTTCTGGTCTGCCTCATGGCCTCCTCCTAGCTGAAGCATCTCCGGACTCTTGGTTGCAGAGAATCAGTGGCTGTGGACTTCTAAGAACCTCGCCCTGTTTCTAATGTGCTGAATATCTGAAGAACAGAGCTGGCTGTGCACATGCATGTACTTCTGTTGATACTTCACTGAGTGCATGTGCAGGCATGTGTTTTCACACATGCAGTCAGCTTGCACACTCAAATTCTGGACGGTGCTTGCAGGAGCCTCATGGACCTGAGCAGTGACATGTTTACATCCCCACTGAGCCGCATAGACCCCTCCAGCTGTGCAAACATGGGCAGCAGTTCAGCTGGAGGGTTAAATGTCCCCACATGGATCATGTGAGCTTCAACTAAATTCATTTAAACTGAATTTTAATGTAAGGCTCCTTTTACCACAGAGCAGGCACCAAGCAGCACCAGGTCGGCTCGTTTCACCAGGTCTACAACATGCAGCCATGACTCAGAGTCCTCCTGCTCCTTTTGTCATGTCTCACTGCTTAAAACAAATGGAAACCTGAGCACCACACACTCATGTGTAGTGAGGAGGCGACAGTTGTGTGTGTGAAACAGGATGCGCCGCAGACTGCCTCTGGGGGCCCAGCCTCATGTCACTGCCCAGTCACTCATCTTTCGCCTTGTTCCTGGTGGTCAGATGCAAACTAGGACACATAACTGTTAGTCTGACCGAGAGCACGTCTCCAGCTCTGAGCAACAGACAGCTCAGCAGTCACTCATCTTTCGCCTTGTTCCTGGCGGTCAGATGCAAACTAGGACACATAACAGTTAGTCTGACCGAGAGCGCGTCTCCAGCTCTGAGTAACAGACAGCTCAGTTATCTTCATCACGTTCGTCTGCAGAGGGCCCTTGTCAGCAGGCGCGTTTCCTGAGCACGCCGGGCTCTGATAACGGCGTGTCCGCAGCTGGCACCTCGACTGCTCACTTATCTGATGGCTGTGTTCTCTCTGTTGGATTCACAGAGAGCCAATTTACTGAGCCTGTCCGGCAGCTGCTGCTCCTCACACCGTCCAGTCCAGGAAGCTGGGGCAGGGGCTCAGCT
>NW_018128196.1:178436-202915 GCF_001952655.1 Monopterus albus | reverse complement strand
AAACAAACAGCTGTCTGACGCCTCCGACTGGCCGCCGCCTCTAACAGAGTCCCGGCTTCAGTATAAATAGCTTCATGCCAACAAGTCAAATAAGGAAGTTTACAGCTCAGCTGCTGAGCTAAATCTGTCCATTTCCAAGGAGGGGACGAGCTGGAGATGGAGGTCGGACAGAACGACACAGACCATCTGACAGCCCGCTGCACGATCTGACCCACTCCATCACTTCTGCTGGAGCACAGAAAGCTGTCACTGATATCTGGTAATGTGTCAGTGTATATACAGTTGGCCCACATGTCGGTGCTTCCCTCCCATACCCTCTACGTGGGCAGCTCACCCAGAGCCTGCTCCAGTTTACTTTGGCCTGTTTAAAACAACCACGGGCCTGTAAAGACAATGTGACATTACTCAGTCCTGCACAGCAGAGTCCACGTGTCCTCATCTGGTCACACTGATTCGAACTCACAGCTGCTGTTTGTGTTTCTGCGTGCAGCTCACATACAAAAACGTGAAACATCACTGAGATGTGGAGGTGGAGCGAGAGCTCAGCTGGTGCTCGCCACTGGGGGGCTGGACTCGCACCGAACGCGCAACACCAACGGTTTTGCAGGGGGTGGTGTGTGGAGCGGCACAACATGCTACACGGCAGCAAACCAGGAGCAGCAAGCCCCAGATTACACTGCTGAACTAGGACAGAGAACATGGTAAACATTCAACAGCATTTAGCTTTAAAGCATGAGATGCTTTGCTCCAGTCTGGTCGGATCAGAGAGCAAAGCTACACCACGATGTACAACACACGTTCCCCTCCGTGCTTCTTCACGTCAACACCATGGTCCCACTAGGTGTGTGTGGTTTAAGACAATAAACCCAAGTTCAGCTTATTGAAACTTTAGCTGTAAAATCTGGCATAAGGGATGTAGTGCTCGCTGCTCCGCCTGCTGGAGCTCCTGCCTACAGTGGAAAGACCACTGTCAGCCTGCACCGTACTGAGCCTGAGCTCTGCTAACACTGGATTAGCCGAGACTGCTCCTCTGGTCTGGAGCTTTGGTTCACAGCCTTGTGTTACACGGTCACAGCTGTGTTCATGCGAGGGAAATAATGGAGGAACGGAAGAAGCCTAAACAGCCTGACCTGAGCACAGACGTGCCCCCAGCCTGTTTCCACTCATGGAAACATTTCCTCTACATTTCAAAAACAGACTCAGCCTGAAATATCAGAACGTTATCCAGCAGAGAGAGGACAGAAGGGAAACAGGCTGTACTTCCCAGTTATGAAGCAACCTCGGCTGGAGCGAGTGAAGAAACATGGAAACACAAACAAACTGAGGACTGGGGGGGGCTCAAGCCAAATGAGCTGCTGCTGCAGTGGGAAATCCGGGGGCGTCGCCTGGCAACGTGTTGCAATACTTGGAAGCGTGAGCCTGCAACCCAACCTGCGGAACAGACTGACGGGAGGAAAACTACCATCAATCTTGAGTAAAATAAGGGCGAGGGGGTGTCCACATCTCATCCAGCTCAGAGGCCCAGTGAAGCAGGAGGCAGAGCAGCTGCATCACAGGAAGCAGAAGACGTCTGGGCAAAGCTTAGTCCTTTAGTGAACGAAGGCTAAGGCGTCACCGTTCACACACAGACAGGTGACATGTGAAAGGAAAGATCTGAACAAATGAGCGGAGAAGCATAATGAACGCAGATGGTCCGGGTCCCCTCGTGTCCTCAGAAGGACGAGTCACATCAACACACCGGTTCTGAGCGATCATCTTCATCCTGTGATGAAAGCTGGCTCTCCTGAGGGGGGTGGTCTCCCTCCAGGGTGGCAGTGAACACACTGAACTGTTAATCACTTCTAAACCACTAACAGGACTGGACACCAGGACTTAGAGAACATAGGGCGAGCTTCCACTCCGACGTCACTGTTTCACATGGTCGTGCTCGGACAAGCACCACTTCCTGTTTCTACTAAACCTGAACCTCCTGCAGTGCTCACCTGCAGGACGGGGCTGTGGTCAAAGTTGTAGGCGCTGG
Organism: Monopterus albus; assembly: GCF_001952655.1. Lineage (NCBI taxonomy): Eukaryota > Metazoa > Chordata > Actinopteri > Synbranchiformes > Synbranchidae > Monopterus > Monopterus albus. The sequence goes on along the minus strand of NW_018128196.1, from coordinate 200,895 downwards.
GACGCCCCTCCAGTGTGGAGAAGGCCACATTCCCGCCGGTGAGCGGTGAGATGTCGCTGAACTCATCGGTGCAGAGCGCCTGCTGCTCGTCCTCTCCGGTGCGGATGAAGCCTCGACTGTCCTTCTGGTATGTCTTCTCGCAGGAGCCGCTGTAGTACTGGTACGGCACCCAGGGGCCCCCCTCGCTGCTCCGCTTGTAGATGGCAAAGCTCTCCGGGCGGCTGGTATAGAACTTGAGCCGGACGTAGGTGATGTCGAAGGCCTTGCCTGCAGAGAGAAGGAAGACAAAGTCATCATTAATCCTACACTGTGTGGTGCCAGCATGTGCAACACCTGCACTGCTGCAGAGTCAGGGACTGGGGGGGTGGGGGTGTCTCCATCCACACAGGAAATAATGTGTGCACATGAGAACAGAAGGCAAAGTGTGTCACGAAGAAATTCTTAGGTTTATACAAAACTGCACAAGATGTTTGGACTTGGTTTCAATGTGATTTGTTATCACTGATAATAAATTGTTTAGCAAACAGTCTTAGACCCGCTTTCAGTTAAGATGAACTAAACCCACCTCTTCAGAATGGTTTATTCTTTATTCACTCATTGCGTCACATTTATCATCCATGTGTGAACAACAGGACATTAATGTGACAGAAACCATAGCTGAGGACGACGACGTGACCGATGCTACAAACAGTCTAAACTGGGCTGTTTTTGTTGACGGTCTCTGACCACGTCCATCAACAAACGCCTGGCACTTTAGTCAGGAAACTGGGGTAGAAGACCGCTCCTTTACCTCCTGACAGCCTGCCGTGTCCGCCACTCGTTCCCGCTCTCGACATATTTGGCGAGTCTGAACAGGCTGTGGAGCAGAGGCCCGAACTCTCCAGCAGCCGTCAGTCAGTGCGTGAAGGAACACCGCCATGTTTGAGCCAGGCAGTGGGGGCATGGCTGTTTACAGAGCAGATTCTTTGGCTGAGTAAACAGTGCGCTGACAGGGGCCCCTGCCCTGGGGGCCCCTCTGTGTCAACAGCAAATAAAGGTGAAGCAGCTGATAGGACTGATAGCACAAGCACTCACAAAAGGCTGCAGTTTATTACAGGAAACAATGAAGCAAATGCAAACACAGCCGCTTCCTCCTCCCACTGCCAGTCAGCACGGAGCTCTGGGGAACTGCTGAACTTTCTGGGTCAAGGTTAATGAACGACTGTTACTGCAGGGTGGAGCCCGGCTGGCGGCACAAGCCAAACAAAGTCTGCAGTGACACACGAGCATAACCAACCCTCTCTCTGTGTCTGTTTTGGCATCTGTTTCTACTCGTTGTTGACTGACATTTCAACAATGTTAAGTCACTATCCAGGCTCTGGTCTGGCCCCTGGTCTCTTGGGCCCCTGGGTTTAGTAAATGCATCAGCCAAGTGTAAAAACATAACATTTATACTGTCTTTGCAGTGTTTTCGGTTTTCTCCCCACAGCAGCGGTCGTTTTCCCAGGTCTGATTTTACATTTATTCAAAGTGCAGTCTTTCTTTGGAGACTCTGGGATGTTAAATTTACATATACTTGTAGATCAAAGTGCTGTGATGATCTGTCCAGAGGAGTTTCTGAATGAACAGGAGCTTTAGGAGCAGAGTTTTATTCAAGGCTGTTCTGTGAGGTGTCTTTTCCCCCCCCGGGCACTGGATCAAAGCCTGCCGTGAAGAGGACCGACAGCGGCGGGCAGGAACACACTGTCTGTCACCTTAACCAAAAAAACAATAAACGGGACAAAACAACAGAGAGGAGGAAGGACAGTGAAGAGACAAAGGACCCAGACATGAGCTCAAAGGAGGAAATGATGCCACCGTCAGACGACACAGTGCCACTCGGAAGAAACTACACAAATCAACCCAGAACCTGCTTCTCATTAATGTCCGTGTGTGTGTGTGTGTGTGTGTGTGTGTGTGTGTGTGTGTGTGTGTGTAACCCATGCAGAGCCTGGACATCGAGTTATCTGGATAAGGAGACCTGGAACGATCAGTATCTTTGAACTGCATTAATACCATCAGACCAGTTTAAACACGTAGGCCGGGATGTGGGCTGACCGGTTGTCTATGTGCTGAACATGTACCAGGGTCCTAGAGAGGGAAAAGCAGGCGTGCAGACGGACTGCTCTGGGTTTGTGGGTATGTGACAACAAAGTGGAAACACAAGTGAAGTGTCCAGACTCGTGGGGGACGGGAGAACGCAAGAATCACGTTCAGCAGCTTGATTTCTTTCCCCCCCTCCACACATGGACTCCGACGAGCACTGGGCGGGATCCTCACGCCTTAGCACAGCTCAGCCTGAGGCGACGAGTCAGCGCTGGCGAACTGATGAGCACTTGGTCGCCTCTGCAGCACGAGGAACTGTCTCTCCTTCCAGAACAATCAGTGTATTGACAGTAGGAAGAATGTTACAGTCCAGAGCCCAGACAAAGACGACGCTGTATGGCCATATATGACGGCAGAACAAAAACACCCTTACACAACCAGCTCGGTTCTCTGCAGGGAAACCCACAACCTGCTGACTGTACAACAGAAAGCGTTCAGCGGTGCCAAGAGACTATATGTAAATCACTGTAATAGTTAACGCAGTAGATATAATCACACTTAGCTGAGTCGATGTTTCTTATAAAATATGTCAGTACAAACTGTCACCTATGAATCAAAATATAGATCAAATTATTACATGTGGAAGTTGGTTTTCCATCTGCCAACACCTCTGCCAGCTTCAGGTGCCTGCCAGGCAAAGCCCAGGCCAAAGAAGAACCTAACTTTTTACTGGCTGTAAAAACCCAGATGGATTTTCTCTAAAGCAGCCGTGGAAGAGTCCAGAGCAGAACGGGCCTCCGGGCCTCCTGCTTTTTGCACCAGGGAAAGATAAAGACATTTCTGATCTGCTTCGATGTTTCTTTGAGCCACTGTCAGTGTACAGCTGAAGCTCAGTGAGTGGTTTGTTATGTTTAGGATGAGGGGCCGCTCCCCAAGATCTCGCTGCCACATCACAGACAGGAAACGGTGCTGTAATAAAGTCTGGCCTATAAAAAAGCTGTGAACTCAACCTTTAAAGCCAAAGAGCCTAGCATTTAACAGCTCTTTCTTTCTTCCAGTGTCGGCAGATTTAAGCCACCGTCCTGAACCACATCTCACAGCTCAGAAACAATGACGCCGTCAATTAGCTGGTGTTGCTTTAAGCAGAAGTAACCCTGCTATTGTGGAGTGCTGACCCCAGGAAGCTCTCCACAGGGGGCCAGAGTCAGGTCTGAGCATGAAAAGGGTTCCAGTCCTCCAGGGTGAAGGAGCTTTTCTTCTTAAGACTGTTTGGGGAGGGACCGGGGGTAACGGGTGACGGCAGGAATGAACCGGCTGGAATGCGCTTCCGCCCAACAGAGGGATGGACGAGTAAGAAAGAGTCCACAGAGAAAAAAAGGAGGGCGAGCGAGCAACACAGGCTGTTCATGTCAAAGAGAGGGGTGGGGGTTTGGTTTTCCTGCCCAGATATGGAAGTGAGGACGACAGGCTGAGCAGAAATGGCTGCAAGAGAGGGGGCTAAAGAGCCAGGCCCGGCCTCTGCTGATGTGCCACTGAGCAACAGACGCATGCATGTGACCTCTGGACACTCAACTGCTTAAACTGCATCTCACTTTTACAGAAGACAACGGACATTACAAACTTATGTCCAAGTTTAAAAAGGTTGTTTTTACAGGAAAACATTCTGGTTCCCTCAGGACATTACTGAGATAAAATCATCAAGTTTTTACAAGAAAATGAAATGTTTCAATCCAAAACAGTTTCATTGTTGTTCTGAAAGCAGCGGTTGTTTTCTTGAAATAACCAGACAACTTTTCTAAATGACAACAACCTGAATAACAAGAATGAATAACAATTCTCTGGTTCTGTCCTGCTCTTCTGTTCGACGATCAGGCTGTTAAAAGAGAAACTATTAAAACAGAATCTTTGTTTTGAAGACAAAATAATGTCATTTTGTCTAAAGGTTAGTGTTCAGAGAGGTGAAAAGCATTGTGATCTTATTAAACCACTTGTTTTTGTCACGCCCCACAGTGAGTTTTGGTTTTCTGGAGATGAGGAGGAACTGATCTTATCTGAAGAGGACTTGCTGCTGTGTCTTCTCTCAGATGAGGCTCTGGCAGCAGTGTCGACCTTTTTCCTGTCAGTTTATGTGAAAGCTTGTTTTCTGACTGTAACGTGACTTATGAAGAGTTAAACGCAGCTTGCGAGTTTGAGAACAAGCTGTCTTGTCCTGGTCATCTCCAAATGCCCACCTCTGTCCCTGCTCTGGTTTCAGACCTGGAGAGCAGTGTTACAACGGCGTGTCGGGACATGTGGGGAACCACGGCTCAGCGGACCAGGCTTCATTCAGGCAACATAAGCAGGGTTTGGTGTCAGAGCAGAGGAAATAGCAGGTCAGTGGGCAGGACTGCTCATTAGAGGATCCACATTATGACGCCGACTGAAACACGTCAGCTCTGGCTGAGAAATGTTTGTTTGGAGCCAAACACGATGGATCGAAGTGTTTCATAAAGTCTTCATTTCACTTTGAGTGCAAGGAGCAGTTGAATCCTGCTGCTCGTCCTCCATATAAAGAGGTGTCGATCCTTCAGAGAAGCAGATGTTTGTTGTCCTGTAGAGAGAAGACAGGTTTTAACGAGGAAGACGTCCTTGAGGAGGACGGACTGAGGCAGGGGAGGCCAGCTCTGTGAAGACAAACAGCTTCTGAGAGGAAATAATGAGCCCTGCTGTCCTTCACCACCTTGGCCACAAGTCTTCAGATAAAATTTAAAGGCCCAGCTACAGGATGGAGGCTGATGGAAACAGACGCCACACTCACCCTGAGCCATACAAAAACTAAAATGCCAGGAGTTTTGTGCCTTTGTCCCTGCCTGATACATAAAACAGGGCTGCTGCTTACGCAACAAAGTCATAAGGTGTGATTAAAATGTCATGAATTTTGGCGTGCAGAATAAAAAGTGAGAAAGCAGAAACATAACCACAACGGTGTTACATCAAGAAAATAATCTGAACCAGAGATTCATTGATAAAGCTGACAGAGGCAGCCCAGAACAGGAGACCTGCTGGGTTGTTATTCTACCTCTTTCCAAGATGCTGACATTTATGAATCCAGGAAGAGCTGAACAAGAAGTCTGGCGGGCCGGCTAGTAGTTAATACAGACTTTTGTTTATGCAGTGCATTGCTGTGGAGCAGAGCCTCAGGGTTGGCCTGAGGGTTGGGAGAGGAGCGTGAGGTGGGGGATTACAGTTGTTATGGGGGAGGAGGGAGGGATGGTTGAGCGTCCGGGGGGAACGCCCAGCCTGCAGCACAGTCCAGTTACTCCCATGACCTCATCGCATTTTTATCCAGAGGGCCAAACAATGGCCACTTTGACTGTGGACCATGTGGGCATGAGTCTCCATCTGCTTAAGGAATCATCCACACACTAACAGCACGGAGGTCAAAGGTCACACTGAGCACGTGGCCCTCAGTAACCTGATTACTCTGAGCTCAGGTGGGCTGCTGCACGCACTGTTCACACACACAAACTGAACTGCTGAAACTGCTGGTTTTGGTGTTTAATTGAAATACAGACATTCAGCTTTTAATGTCAGCAGGGATCAGCTCCAGTGATTAGTAGGACTTTTCAAGATGGTGGATTGTTAAATGGATTTATTTTCAAGCCAAACTATTGGCACACATTAAAAAAATGAGTTGTCATCAGTGTGTAATAAGTTGTCGTGTTCTTCCCCAGGGGGCACAGTTAAATTGCCACTTGTTAAAATGGGGGTTTGTGTCCTGCAAGATATACTAAGTAATTTCAGGAGCTGCTTGTTGGAAACAGACGGCCTCCCGTGTTCTCTAAGGAGGAAACCTGCCCCGGGGGTGTGCTCGCTGGGGGGGGGGTCCAACAGCTGGTGGACAACAGTGAAGGTCTAGGGCACAGAGCAATGAGCGGGACCAGGGTCTGGACTCACACACACCACGTTCACTGGTGCTGCTGGTCTCTGGACGGGGTTATCACTGACCTTATGCTTTAATGTGGACACAGTGTCAAGTCCAGAGCAGCCCCAGGGGGGGCCCACAGGGAGCTGCAGGTGCTTAGGTCAGAGGTCAACAAGCAGAAGCCTCTCGGGGACAGAACCACTGAACAAAAAGAGGATTGTTTGAAAGGACGTGGGGGGTGATGCAGAGGGAGGCATGTGAGGAATGTGGCTGTTTGAACAGCACAACACGACAGTTCAGTGCAGAGACTCCTCTGATCTACACACTGTCAGAGGTCAAAGGTCAGCGACAGGAGCTCAGAGGACCCCTCAGCACAGAGGAGGGGGTCATACCAATCACACCACACAGCTCTCTTCAAACCCACTGCTGAGCAGCAACATTCAGAACTCTGAGGGACCACAGAGAACAGAGCCCCTACGGTTGGTCTCCCCAAGTCCATGTCATCCCTGCTCCAGTACAGATGTGTGTGAGGGACTAGGGTCCACCTGAGACGGCGTCTCCTGGAGTAACTGTACGATTTTACCGCCCAGCCAGTGCTTTACATAGGAGCCCTGCACAGCCACTACGTCACCAGGCTGGGTGAAGTTTAACTGCTTCACACAGCATGAGACAACTCTGCACACAGCCTTTTGTTTCTGTGTGCGGTCACGCTACTGAAGGGAGACTGTACGTTGTTGTTCAGGCTTAAGCTTTTCTAGTATTTGAAAACCTTTAGTATTTCTCCTGATTTTTCTTTCTTTAAACAAACTACAAACTAGTTTCAGCCTGTTTTAGACGTTAGTCAGCTAATCCCGGGTTCAGATTACATAATTTAAAACCAGTCCCAATGGTCAGGGTAAACGACCCATGATGCTCTGAGCTCCTCCTCCTCCCTCCTCCTTCTGTCCTCTCCTCTACCATGGCCTCCATCACCTCCGAGTCGTGAACACCACCAGGCTGTAATCTGTCAGGTACCAATGTGTAATCTGACATCGTGACCACTGTATCTGACAAAAACCAGTGTGTGTTCTGCACCAGGCATAAACGCTAGCTTCAGAAAACAGGACATGATGTGAGGGGTCTCCCTAGACCATCTGGGCTGAGGAGACGCAGCAGAACGAAGCTTCGGGAGCAGCTACACAAACTGCTCAGTGAACAGAAACACACACTCTGCTCCCCTACACACAGTCACACCCTGCAACTGAAGCACACCTGGTCAACGACCGCTTTAGTCGGTTTCAAGATAAAAACACACTGCGCTTTCTTTATGTGATGAAACATCATTGTCACCATGTTTGTATTATACACCAGGTTGGACAAACACCTCAGTTTGTTTCTACATGGCAGAGGGCGTCTGTGAGCAGGCGTCCCACCGCCACCACGCGTCGGCTCCTCCTGCCACATCCTGACCTGCAGCCTCATTTCAAATCTGCTTCCTGCTCTCACAGCAGTTTTAAACCAGAGTGGAATTTTAATCGTATTCTCCTGTTACAGAGCAACTTGAGGCCGTGTGTGAACTTGACACTGGGTCAAACTGGGAGGTAAAGCTGGGACACATTAACCTCCCAGTTAATGACTAACCTGCTCCTATGGAGCCATAAGGCCTGGCTGGTTCCTGTGCTATCAGCCGCAGTATTAACACTGTACATACACCTGAATGAACCCTGCGCTGTTCAGCCCGACTGGGGTTTGGGGTCTTATCTCTGTGTGTCTGGGCTGGAACCCTGCAGAAAGCACACAGGAACTGTGGAGACATGACAGCTGCTCCCAGCCGCAGAGTGACAGCGTCTGCAGGACGCAGCTGATATCACCTTCATCTCTTCCTCTGTTTGATAAACAGCAGCCGTCCCCCCCCGAGCGCTCCGATTGGACGAGAGGAGATTGAAGAGGACGGCTGCAGGTTGAAAATCAGGATGTTAATGCTACGAATGCCCTGGACCATAGAGACATGTCAGGCTTTAGTAACGAACCAAACAGCTGGAAAATCAGTTTGTCAGTTCACTGAGTGGCCTCCTGCCTTCACACACACACACACACACACACACACACACACACACACACACACACACACACACACACACCAGGAGCCTTCCCTGTCCCAACATGGCGGTTCACCCCGTTTGTATTCGACGGTCGTGGCGAAGCTGCGAGGCCACACTGCTCACTTCTGTCCTCCTGCCGGCTTTGACAAGGTGATTTATTTCCTCATCTGAGCGATTCTCAGCGGTGTTTGACCGTTGGCGCCACAGACACACTTCAATCTTTCCAGTGATTCACACCAAGTCATGTAAAAGTGTGTGTGTGTGCGCGCGCGTGTGTGTGTGTGTGTGTGTGTGTGGTGGGGAGGATTTCCAATTAAGTGGGAGGAAGGCAGATGAAGGCTGGTAGTTTGTAGTGACTGAGGAGCTGCCCCGTCATTTCTTCATTCCACCATTCATTTGCTGCTGGAGCTGGCTATGAAGGTGGCAGCCGGCCTGTGAGCACAAAAGCAACATGTCCTGTATTTGACCTTTATTTCTGCTGATTCAAGTGGAACTTGTTCACATTCAGTCAAAAGTTGAGGTGAATTTTCAGTTGTTTTGTTTGTAAAATCAAAACTCTCAAATTAATTCAAGTTTAGTCCTCTGATAAACAGTAAGCTGTAAACAGGTTTATTACATTCTGTGGGTGTGATCTAAGATTTAAGTAATAAATGAGGTTTTCTAAGCATTTTTGATCTAAAAGCACCATGAGCTCCTAATTACTGATTAATCTGCTGTTGGTTCTCCAACATAAAATGTTAGAACAAAAATCTACAAGTCGGCAGGTTCTTACATCCTGTTTCATCCAACAAAAGTCCAAAACCAAAGTTCACATCATACAAGTCGAAGAAAACCAGCAAATACTAAAAGTGAAGAAGCTGCAGCCTGAGATTTTTGGTGTTTTTTCTTAAAAACAAAACTAAAAACCCAATGAACTCATTATCAGGATGGTTGACTGACTGACTTTCAGGTAACCGTCCAGACCCAGTGATCTTATCAGAGGATGAGCCCCCCTCGTGTGCTTGGAGAACAATTAACAGCAGAGACCACCAAAGAAGCAGCCGTCTGCCCAGAGGTGTCAGGAACAAACACACAGGCCTCGTTATCAGAGACAGAGTCCCAGCAGGAGGCAGAGAGCTGGGTGGCCTTTTCCGCTCAACACAGTGCAGCACATCTACCACAGGAAACACAATCCACACATCCCAGGTTGCTACAGGCAACAGTGTCTTTTAGACATTATATTTGTTTGTTGTGTAAAACTGTCGATCTCACATCAGTGATGGAAATGTGGCACATTGTTAGCACATGTTATGAAAATCTGCCCTCTGTTACATCATATTAGATAACTTATTAGCTTTTTGCTTTGTTTTTTTTTTTACCCAAACCACCACAGCAGGGTAAGCTGTAAACCCAGGGGACAGACTGGCACTGCCAGTGGAACACCAGGAAGATCTACAAGGTCTATTCTAATTTAATGACAAGTCCACATCACACAGACTTATTTCTGACACACATCTGTGTCCAGCTCACTGTTGCCACGGGCGCATGGACCTGGCTGTGACATGGAGGAAATAAAGAGCTGGAGGTCTCCCAGTCCTTGAAAATTACTGATGTCTTAATAAATAAAAAGAACTTGTGTTGTCTTTAGGACTAAATGGCAGCAATCGGGAACATCGTGTTCTCCAAAACACCCACAGTGGAGAAAAGGAAACATCTGGAAATCTGCTTCAGCTCTTTAACAAATGAAAGCCCAGACCAGAGGAGCGTCCCAAGCCCGTGAGACATGCACAGCCTGGACAGTGAAAGGAGGTCAGACTGTCGGAGGACGTCCAGCTACCGCCTGCTCCCGTCCTCTGAGACTGACGGGGGGGGGGGGTTATGGTGCTGTCGCTGAGAGAAGAGCCAGATGATCACAGGCTTCATCTCTGCTACCTTAAAGCTGTTTGTGCACATGGACTTGGTTGTGTTTGACAAATGAAGACTAAGTCGCTTCCCCCAGCTTCGCTTTTCTGAGCCCTTGGCTCACCCATCGGTGATGTCGCCACAGGGGATTTCCCCCAGGTGTCGGCAGACAAGCTCTGCAGTGACATCACTGATCATTTAATAATGCTTCCAAGCTTCCATACACAGAAAATCGGTTTCATTTCTTGGCCCCTCTTCCCTGTGATCGAGTTCTGAACTTTTAACTAAAACTATGGCAGAGAACCGTGTTTATACTTGACAACACCAGGAGCAAACAGGCGAGACAGCGAAACTCTTTAAACCACGGCAGAGTTAAAGCTGGATGTTTGAACATTCATGTTCTCCATCAACTGTGCAATTACCCCGCTCAGGTGGAAACGATGAACAAAGGCCTGATGAGTCCGCACGTCTGCAGCGCTCACCATAATTATCTGTTTGCCCTCGCTTGGCTTTGAAAACCAGTCAGTTTTACTCAGTCTCTTCCTCCTCCCAGGGAGCAGGGCTAAAATTACCCTGCATGCATCTGCTTGTCCCTGTAATGCACCTCTTCTCCTTCACGGACAGTGCACCGGTTATAATAACAAGCCCCCGTCTGCTCTCCCTGGGGCGTTGAATCGCTTCCTGGGCAAAGAAAACCACAGAGTCTCAGCAGGACCTGGCCCTGAACCCCCTTAAAACCCCCCACAGAGCCTGAACACCCTCCACTACCATTTTCTCAGAGGTCAGAAGCTGTTTCTCTTTCTGTCTAGCCAAGTTTACCACAGCAGTTTTGCTTTCCAGAGGACAGGAAATGCTTTGAGTTTACAGTTGGGTCAGAGATCGGAGGGCTCCTCAGCCAATCAGCTCCGCCAGAGGTTTTGACTGAGTGACTCCACCAGATTCCATGCAAGAAAAGCACATTTTAAGGAAAGCTCTGAGTCAGCATTATAACCACTTTCACAATGATTAATTGGCTGATCGATTACCAGCTACTTAGTGAGCCACTATCTGACAAGTTCACAACACCGACCCTGAACAGCAGCAGCATGCCTCTCCCCCGGTCACCTGTCATCTCACCACTGCTCAGTCTTTAATACGCCAAATAGAAAAGTGTTCTCTGAAAACCTGAGCACAAATACCCAACATGGTTCCAGCCTCCCACATGTGGGGGGTTACAGTTCCATTATCAGTTGTCAAAATAATCTAAGTAAACTCTGGATTTTGAACAGCTGGTCAGACTAAAAATCCATGTGAAGACAGAGAGCGGGTGCAGTTTTCTGATGGTGGTCAGACCAAACCATTACTCCTGTGAGGAAATAACAGTTTGTACTGGAGCTCATTAATAATTGACTTTCCTGGCTCCTGAAGTTAGAAAATGTCAACACACCTGAAGATTAAATCACGCCGACATCCATAGGTGAGATACAATCATCAAAGAGCTCAGCCAGGTCTCTTAAGACTCCTCGTGTTTCACGTTTCACCTCCTTTACCGCGGCTCCTGTCGACCTCACACTCGGCTAAACATGTTCTAAGTTGGTGTTTGCAAGGATTCATTTTATTTTCTGTGAAAACCAACAGATCACTTTCGTTTGTGTCCACTTTACATAATAGTCACCTGGGGATGAAGCAAACCGGGACTTTATGGTGCATTTAATAACCAGCTGACATTCGCATCAACTGTACAGAGAATGTGAAGTCATCATGCCATGTTGACTTTTGGGTAAACGCACCATTTTGGTGTGGTCACGCTCATTGTCCTTCACAGAGATATACACTACATACATCTGTAAGTTAACTTTAAAAAGTGGATGCTTCAGCTACGTCCAAACGTCCACTGAATCAGTTAGTTTATAGAAAACTAATGGTTTTAAGCAAAAGTGTCAAATATTCTCTGATTTTTGGTTTTCAGTGTCACATCACAGTAAACTGAGCCTCTCTGGGTTCTGGATGGTAGGTTGGACCTGACGACACTGATGCAGGACGTTCTGACATTTTCCAAGGTGCTCTGATGTTTAATAAACTAAACGAGTAATAAAGAAAATCTTGGTTGGCATGTCCCACTGGGAGCTGTGGCTCTCTGCTGCTGAGGATTCTCTGGGTCATGGGAATTCAACAGCTAACACTCAAACTTCTCTAAATGTTGGAGGGCCGTCGAATGCACCGCCCACTTCCAACTCCATCACCACACAAAGAGCTGCTCTGTGTACAACATGCCTGTGGTTCGTGGCTCCTGCTAAAGCGGACTGATCCTTTAAAGTCAGCACACTCTGAAACCTGATCACAGAACAGACATCTTTAAGCCGGCCGCCTCCTCGGCACAGCTCCTCCCCGACTTTAACCAGCAGATTTTATCTCCAGTTGTTTAGTCTAAGTCAACATGTCACCCACAAACATGAATGTGTAGCAACAACACACAAAGATCAGATCGGACTAAAACATCAGAACAGGGCATCAAGGCCTGAAATGGGGATAAAAAGGTGGATTTCTACAGGCTGACTCAGTTGTTGAACACATTTAGCTTGGTCAGGTGGAGACCTGTGGGCTTTTGTGTCTGAATTCAAGTCCCAGCTCGATGGGTCAGTTGTTCAGGTCGGTTGACACCAGTAACTGGGGCACCTGACAGATATCCGGCACCATTGTGGCCATGGGGGTGTCTGAACAAAGCCACGAGGAACCTAATCGTGCCCTGTGTGTGAAGCAGTGAAGGCCATTGCTGTGACAGACTGATGAAGTGTTACATGCCCATGTCAGGACAGGGCTTTATATCCTGCTCTGAATGTCTTTATACAGTATGTTCTGCCTCCAGCACGGCGCAATCTGCTGCTACAATAAATTCCTGTCAGTGTGTATCCAGTGCAGAAGCATCACTGTGTGGAGCCTGAGATTGCAATTACAGGCACAGCCTGTGACTTCACCGGCTCAAGTCTGGTCCAGATGTCAGCAGCAATAAACCGGGGTCTAACAACAGCCTGTCACAGGTCTGACACAGCTGACGACGGAACACACAACACGACACAATATGTGGAAACGGCATCGACACAAAGCAAACTGACGAGCTTGTACGTGACCAAACGTTAGTTCACTGAAGTCACATCCCCCGTCACCTCCTAACCCTGACAACCCTCAATGGCAGCACGGGGGGCAGGACGGGACTTGTGCTGTCAGGTCGGTCCAGCGTCTGCGTGCGACAGTGGCCCTGAACTCAGCACAGGCCTTTAAATTAGCACCCAGCAACAGGAAGGTGGAGTTTGTGCTTCAACGTGAAGTGATTGAGTGAACAAACAGAGGTCACACATCAGGAGGGGGCTGTTTGCTGGGAGGAGGACATGAGGAGGGGGCTGCCAGGGAAAGAAAGATGAAGGTGGAGGGAGAAAAGTCCAAGTGAACTGCTAGAGCTGCTGGTTGACTGAACACACCTGATCCAGGTAATCAGCAGTGGGTAGGGTGGTGGGACTAGACCCCCGGTCCAGAGAGTGTGGGGTCACAGCACCCTGACAGCAGAGAGTGACCAAAAACACCACACTGATTTTATCTCAAACTGACCAAGTCCAAATTATTCTGAATTTTTTCCTCAGATTTTTAACTAGTAATTAAAAAATGAAATGAATTTTATCACAAAAATCCAAATTTGAGTTCTAGTTGTTCACTGACCACGAATATTTTTTTTTTTAAAATCATAGTTAACATTTCTTATTTTCGTCTTCCACGGGCAGAACCAGGCATCCAGAGCTGTGCGAGATCGCAGGTCGGTGCTTCACGTGGCCTCAGACTGTGCTAGTCATCAAATCAGCTGCAGACCAGGCGAGTTACAGGGAAACCTGCACCATCCACAGCATCGCTGCTTTTTATTCTGGTGCAGCTCCTATGTGTTCGTACTCGGGTCACTTGGTCTGCCCGAGTCCTGCAGGTGCAGATGTGCAGTGACAGGATAAAGGTGACTGTAAATTGCAACATAAGAAACAGATGTGTGTTATGCTAATGGAGCTGGGCACACAACCTGGACACACATATGCAAAAGCAGCCACACCTCGTGGGTTTTGTCTGTTTCCCCTCATTCTGGGCAGCAGTTTGCTAAACACTGGATGACTTCATTAATTGTAACAAATCCCATATAATCAAAGTGAGAACAGCTAAACAGCCAGTGACATCTGGGCAAACTGCCGATCCAGAACCTGAACCGGCCTGAGTGGATGGAACCAGGCCAAAAAGGATTTCAGTTGTCAGCCTGCGACTTCAGTTGCAACGAAGAATCGTCGTCTCTCCAGCTGCGGATCTGCTCCTGACACTCTGGCCAAAAGTCCTCACATCTCCATCAGTTTCAACAAACACCCCATCACATTACATCAGGCTACAACTCTGCAGCTCAACCATCAAAGGACAATCAAACTGGAACTAATGATTATTTTCATTACTGATTCAGGTCTGCAGATTTTTCTCACTGATTCGTTTATAGCAGAATCACATCAGTCTAAACCCAAACACATGCTGTTTATCTTTGGACTCGTTCTGAGGTTTCCCAGCTGTGAGGGGGCGACACCGTGTGAGGTCACAGGGGCAGGTGCATGCAGGTGGTGTACAAAAAAATGCACTCCTCCCTCTCAGAGTCCCACCCCAGTCAGATATGGACTCACAGACATGAAACACACATTGATCTGACTTTGTGCGACATCCACTTCCTGAGGAGCTCATCATCTCCGATGTCCCTCCTCAACAAACCTCCATAAACCCACAGAGACCAGAGGACCACAAGCTGCAGAACCTGCCTGAGAACCCTCCTGGTTCTAATTTCCTTCAGCATCACAGAGATACACTGGCATGGAGACACTGCACACAGCAGCTGCTCACTGGGACTGGCTGCATGAACAGGGTCGGAGAAGAACCAGTGAACACTGCAACGCTGTGTCTAGTGCAGCAGGCTTCACATGATCAGCAACTGACTGAACATGTCAGATACCACAGAGGGAGTGCTGATAAAGATGGAGAGAGCACACGAGCATCAGCAGCCGCTGCACATCAGCAGTGTCTGAGCAGAGAACATCCAAACTAAAGCCAGTTCCAGACTGATGAACAGTGGCAGCACAGCCTGGTCAGATGGAACCAAAATAAATCAGGCTGGATCAGAGAGGCGCCCTGTGTTTGGTGTGCAGCTGGCCAGGACCACCACAGAGAAACCTGGGTGTGTGCAGGAGGTGCATGGGAGAAGACAGCTACAGCCGATCTATGAACACTAGTATCTGAACGACGACCAGACTCCCAAGTCTGAAGAAGGCTCAAGGTTCAAGGATTTTATTGTCAATTCACCATATGTGCAGGACATACAGAAAATCTAAATACCGTTTCTTGCTCACCTAGTATTGGGTGCCATAACATTTAGGAACTAAAATAGACTAACGCAGAATAAAAAATAGAACAGAACAGAATAAGAACTGGATTGACGTAATTAGGATAAATCTAAACGGTACAGCCAATAAGCTGTGACTCAAATCCATGTACAGTCAGTGACAGTAGTGCAAATAATAGGAGATTGTGAGATGGTTCAGTATCACCAGGGCGTTTGTGATGAGGTGCAAACAGCATATGAGGTAAACATAGACAGGATTGCAAATGACCAACAGCAGCAGACATCCCAGCAAAAAACAGATTTACATATGGTATAACAAAGAGGGGGAATGTATCGAGTTCGTGCAACAGCGGGGGTAGTCCTTTTATATCTTTTTATGTTCTGTGGTGGGTTACGGTCCAGGAGGGTAGTGAACAGTGCTCAGCATCCTCACAGCCTAGTAAATGAAGCCGTTTGCCAGTCTGGTGGAGTGGGCCTGAAGGCTCTGATACCTTCTCCCTGAAGGCAGGAGTCTGAAGTGGGAGTGTGCAGGGTGGGAGGTGTCATCAGCAATGAGGATGGCTCTGTGGGTGATGAAGATGAAGCTACTTTAAAGTGTTTTACCGTACTTTCTGGACTATAAGCCGCTACTTTTGTCGCTTCATGCACACACCCTCATCATGGACAACACACGACGAAATGCATATGATGCCGCTTCAAGTTACAGGTGATCGATCTGGCTGTCTAAATATCTCATGTTACAACGTGGACACCTATGTACAAACTGTTTTTTCATTTTAAATTTAGTGGGTGTGGCTTATATTCAGGTGCACTCAATAGTCCGGAAATTACGGTAATAAAGAATGTGTTTCAATCATTTGTCTAGGATGGAAAATGGAACATTGGAGGGGAGTCTGAGGAAGGGGGGGATGGAGATGAAGAGGGAGAGAGTGGTGAGGAAGAGGAGGAAGATGGAGATGAAGAAGAGGGAGAGAGTGGTGAGGAAGAGGAGGAGTCAGGCGTAGAGGAGGAAGATGGTGATGAAGATAATGCAGAAGAGGAGGAGGGGGGCAGCACTGAAGAAGATGAAGATGGTCACTCTGACCTGGACTCTGAGCAAGAAAGCGAGGATGAGGACAGAATACAGGAGAATAAAGAGACCAATGCCAAACCACAGAAGAGTAAAGAGGAGATGAAGGCCCAGCAGGAGGCAGCCAAAGCTGAGCTCCCTTACACATTTACTGGTACGTACGCTCATAAATGGATTTAAATAAAGGAAAGATCTTTAACTTTAGGTATTTTTCCTAATTTACTTTTTCTATTTGAGTTTACTTCTCAACTGAATCTCAAATGAACAGTGCCAGTATCCTGAGTGAAGCTGAGGTACGAGTATTTATCCCTTCACTAAGTGCTGTAACAAACTGCTGTACTCTGTGATTCTGTCTCTCATAGTTCCAGAGACCTTTAATGACCTGAAAGACTTACTCCATGGTCACACCCCTGACAACCAGCGCCTCATTGTGGCCAGGACTCAGAAGTGCAACCACCCTAGTTTGGGTGTAGGCAATAAGCTGAAACTGCAGGTACAATATATAATAGGCATTATTTTTATAAATTAGTGTGGCACTTAAGTCTCCATCTCAGTCTTACATTTATAAACCTAATTAATGTTATCACTGTTTGTCTCAGAAACTGTTTGGCTTTCTGTTGGAGTACATTGGAGAACTGGCCACCAGGAGTCCGCCTGAACTCACCGTCATAGATAAGCTCATACCGTGAGTACAGAAAGTGGCCTTCTACCTCAGGTTTACCTCTGGATTCAAATGTTTCGTCCTTGAAACTTTCTTCAACCTTGCACTGTTTTTCCTTTCTCTCTTTGTAGAGAATTGTACGCTCTGTGTCAGATGTTTCCAGAAGCAGCTTGTAACGTCATGCAGAACGTCCTCAGAGATGCTGGTCATAGCGTGGAGGAGGTGCTTGAGGTCAAAGGACATGCAGCTTTCCCAACTCTAGACATGGTATGGATTAGTTACTGTGAACAAACATAAACATGTTAATTGTTCACCAGGGTGTACAGAGATTTTTGAATGTTACTGGACCCAGTAAGTGTTCATTGTTGACCTGTTGGTGAATTTACTGGCCTACACACATTTAGGCCATAGGTGCAGGAAGGGGAGGTTCTCCTAGTGGTGGCTGCACGTGGCATCCACTGACCCCGTCGCTGTCGCTGATCTCCTCCATGTTTATTGTTACCAGTCTGTGAGGGGCTGACGACAGGCCGTACGTGCAGAGGAGGAGACGTTAAAACCACCGCAAGGATTCTGATCTGACCGTTCTAACGGAGCTTGCACAGTCAGAGGTCGGAGAGGAATCGGGTCTAGGAGCACATACGCAGGTGGCTCAGATCTGGTCTGAGGACACCTGGTCTGTTTACACTGCTGTGGACACAGCAGGTCTGGGATGTGGACGCAGCCTAAAGCAGAACCGAAGCATCTGAGTCACATCAGGATGGTGTGGAGCTCAGTGCTAAAGCAGCTGATCTGTCATGTGTTTGAATAAGATGCGTTCAGCTGGAAACGCGTCCGTCTGGCCGCTGCCTAGTAAAATGCAGCGTGTCGTACAGGAAGATGTCTGTCTCTCCCTGTGACAGCAGTGTAGTGTGGGAAAACTGTTGCTCACCACCCTTCTCAGGCTTTCACAACCCACCATTAAACTGAGTTCACTCTGCACTGGCCAGCTGTTGGAAATTACACCAATCTTAGTGCTGGGGGGGGGTTGTTTTCTGTGTGAGGAATGAGCTCAGCGTGGGAAACTGGGGTGTGAAGAGCTTACGAGAGCTGCACATCTGGGTGACTGGGAATCACTGCAGCTGAGGAAAGAGGCATTCACACCAAACCCCTGAAAAATCCTCTTGTGCTTCATTTCAGACCCAAACCTCCATGTTCGTTGTGCACAGGGGCGGGGTAGCGGCTGCTCAGGCGTCACACTGTCACCGGTTGGTGCCGTCAGCCGCCCCGGCAGATCACTGGGGCAGAAAGAAGACTTTCTATACTGTGAGGAACTCTGGGATGTTCTGCCTCTGTGTTCAGCGAGTAACACCCCACAACACTCAGGATGAGACCTGCAGGTCTTCACGTGACACTCACATCTGCGGTCTGAACTCCCCTCTAGGAGGCCGGCAGCCTGACCGGCAGCGTGCCGCCAGCCCACGCCTTTCACACTCTGGGTTTGTCTTGTTATGTATTTGGCCTTTATGCTGACTGAGCAATAAGGTGGAACTCAGTTTTACTTTATCAATACTAATGTTAATACATTCTAGAGGACTGCTGTGCTATAAATGAACCAGGAAACAAGGCTCGGCCTGCTCCCACATTCTGAGCCTGAAACCCTCAAAGCAACCCGGTCACAGCCAGGACCACGTGTTGAGCTCCACTACCTTTTCTGTGACCACGCAGCTCCAGACTCAGGTTACCTCTGACACATCTGAACAATCCCAGCACGGCTCAGCTGTGGAGCCAGGTTTCCCTCCTGCAGCTGTGTGGTTAAACCCAGGCCGGTGACGGAGGCCCCACTCTGTCCATCTGCACCTTCTCTTCTCTGTGGCTCTTTCATGTCTCTGGGGGCCTCCACTGTGCAGCCTGAGCTGCAGAGGCGAGTCGGGACACGTCGCCTTCCTGCTGCATATCAAAGAGCCCGAACACACAGAAACACTTCCACATCTGAGCTCCACAGAAGACACTTCATGTTTCCTGAGATTAAGGGGTTACCACACAGTGCATGGGAGCTCTATAACCCCCACCACACTCTGAGCCAGGTACAGAAACAGTCCCGGCTCTGGTGAGGATGAAAACAGCATAGAAGGTAACACACAGCTTCAGTTAGAAGTTAGAAGCTGAGCATCGTCCTGCTAAAAACCACTTTGGTACAAAATGTCAAAACATTCAGAAAACATGCAGCCATGGAAGTGAAGGAGCTCTTCAGCTTTAACAAACACTCGCACACCCACTTCCTGTCCAGATGACAAACATTTACACAGTCCCATCCACTGAACCCAAAGCCTCAGTCCCTGCACAGCAAGGCAGGAGACAGTCTGACGCTCCACAGCCAGCGGCGGTGGCACAGCTCAGCTCATTACATTTGAGACTTCATAATAAAACGCAGACCGACGACCAGCAAACTGTGTCATCACACGTTTGCCTGTGTAACAGTACTTCCTATAGTTATAGATAACCGACTAATGTGATCTGGACCCGTCACGGGCGACAACAAGGACGCACAACACAGAGACACAAAAACATTAAAAAGACAAATACAATACAGAGATGAATTGAAGCCCAGGTGGCCACCGCCTCATGATCTGTCCTCGTGTGGCCTCAGACAGAGTTGGAGTTTTTGCTCAAACTGACCAATTGAACTTTCACTGTATCTTCAGCTTCAAATGTTACAACAGGATGAAGCAGGTCTGTGAAACCTTCTAAGGCCTCGTGGAGGAAACTCAGTTTACTGCTTGTCAAGACTCTTTATCACCTGAAGACTAGAAAACCTCAGAAAACTGTAAAGACCATCCCGCCAAAGGGTCAAAGGTGACGACTTCAACCGCGTTGTTCTGTTCGAACCACAACCCAAAACCCAGAGATTCATTAAACTGTGACAGAGACGAATCTTCACATCAGAGAAGGTGGACCAGAGAATTCTGGCATTTCTTTTAAAAAATAGCTGCAGATTAATTTTCTGTGATCAGCTAATTGATTACACATGATCGACTTCAAACAAACAGTACACGCTCACTTCCTGTTGCAGTGTGAGAAAACAGCTGCATCTTAAAAACAAGTGTCAGTGAAGCTGAAATGTCAACTGAATGAAATGTTCCCGCCTGACGTGCCGAGACACCGTGACCTCACACATTCCTCCTGATTAAGTGGTTTTCTGCTGCACAACAAAGGCTGAGCTCCAAGCATGAACACAACGGAGCCAACAAGGCAAACATGGCCCAGGGGACAGAAAACACAGCGTCTCATTAAAAGCATTTCCATTTGAATCAGCCGCAGCTCTGATCAGACTTCAGCACCCGAGGCTACAGAGACTGCAGCATGACTGAACTGCACAGGAATGTCGAGCACTGATAAAAATGGTGCTGCAGAAATAGACAGGTATTTTTAAAAAGGTCGAGTGGGAGCTCCAGAAAGCTAAGACGGGAGCGACCAGAGCGACCAGAGCTGCAGAGGACAGCCGCTCTGACTGGGACCAACATGATCGCAACCAGGACTTTTCATTCCCTTCATCAAGCCCACTTTGAAGTCACTCTGTGCTGAATCCATTCAAAAGTTTACAAATATGCTGATAGCAGCTGCAACAAACCCAATGACACTACCCCCTCCTCAGTAAGGCCCCAGCCTCAGGGCCTTCCACCAGCACAGGGCAGGAAGCACAGGGCCAGGTTTTCTCCCTTGTGGTCGTCACTGGCTTACTTTGGATCAGGAAGAAGAGCCTCTGACACACACGAACCAAGTGGCTGGCTTCCATCCTGTGATGGTGCAACGACAAAGAAGATTTCTGGGGTATTTCCACCTTGATGAAATGCATGCTGGGAAGTCTACAAAAATAAGCTAACAATGTTTCTACGCAACTTCATTTGTTAACTGAACAATGCACTGATGTTACAGTGAACGCAGCTTTGTTTAACACAACTTATGGCAAGAGACACACTGAGGGGTCAGCGCCTGCAAACAACTGAACCTTCTGAGTTCAGAACAAACCGCAGGTCAAAAGTCACATCATCAGTTCAGTGAAGTAAGAGCTGAACCCGACTGGCACAATTTCAGTTTTCACTTTAATCACTGATCATTTAAACCCCTAGTCATTTACACCAAAGAATGCCTTCCTGTTTTTACAGTGGAGTTTATATCAGTTCTGCAGAGTCCAAGATGATGAAATGTTTGGTATTTTTACCTTCAAACAACTGAAGTCAGACTGTGATCAGCTGATCTGATGAATCAAGGATCAGGTATGTGCACGGCTGTGACCTGGAGAATAACACTGCTGTTGTGTTTTCTGGTTTCCCCACCACATGTCACGGCCTCAGCAGCAGACAGAGCGTGGAGCTCGTCGAGATCCTGTGATGACGCCATTTCAGGTTTCATTTTCCGTTATTTAACCAGGTGCACTTCTGTCAACGCACATCACACAGCTCCCTCCACAGAAACTCTGAGGACAGCAGTGAGCTGCGACTGAAAGCTCAGGAAGAGGCTACTTAGTAATTTTAGAAACTCGGTGAAGTCAAGTCCAACGTCTCCAACCAAATTTTATGACAATTTAAAAATGAATTCAGTAACTTCATTCAACATTGTTTGTTTAAAACCAGACTGTTGCCGTTTGTTCATTTTAAATGTCAAACACTGCAACTGTAGACGTGTTACGCTGCTGCTCCACTCAGCTGTAATCTACCGCCAGAGACCTGATGAGCCAGAGCCCTGATGAGCCAGAGCCCTGATGAGCCAGAGCCCTTCAGTCCTAAGGAGACACTGTGGGACCGGCTGTCCTCAAGGGACAAATGAAACCAAACTGAGACGATGGTTTATTGCTCCTCTCTGCAGTTTTTTTTCTCTCCAGATGATGCACAGCATCTCAAATTAGCCTCTTTTTAAGTTTGAAAGGAGAGCTCATCAGGCTCTAAAATAATTAACGGGTTTTCTGAAGGCTTGTGCCTCTTTTTGATCTCGGACACAGAAATCAGAGCTCTCTCTGTGAACCGTCTGTTCTCATCCCAGCCCAAGTCATGTATCTCATGCTGAGCTCTCTGACCCACTCCCTCACCCAGACCTACACTGATGTGTAAACCTCAGTGAAAGCGCCATCTGATTTCCCAGCATGCCCAAGTGGGTCGACACTGGTCACATGGTTCTGCTATACAGCTTTTTGTTGCGTTGCTCACCCTGTACTATATTTAATTCGTCTCGTCTAGCTATTTTTACCTGCCACCCTAAGTGTAACTGCTCCTGTGATTCACGCCCTGCCCTCCTGTTGTATTATTGTATTGTTCTGCCGGGTGCATGGTGCTTCCCGTGGCTCGGCTAAAATCAAAGGATGCTGCCAAAGATAGAGCGCCTCGGTCGTCACTTCCTACCAACCCGGTGCTTGCCACAGTATATAAATATCTACCTCATGTCTGAA
>NW_018128196.1:173488-178426 GCF_001952655.1 Monopterus albus | reverse complement strand
CTGTCCCGTCCCCGCCCCTCCCCCCCCCCCCCCCCCGCCGTCATCTCAGCAGCACAGTATCTACAATAGAGCCCTTTAGGTTTCTGGACATTAAACGTCAGCATTGTCACCAACAAGCCACAGCAGAGGATGAACTTCCTGCTCCAGCTCAGAAAGTTCAACCTGCCCACAGGTCTACAGAGGAATCATCGAGTCTGTTCTCTGCTCATCCATCACTGTCTGGTTTGGCTCAGCAACCAAACAGGACAGGAACAGACTCCAGCGACAGTCAGGTCTGAGAAGGAACCATTGGTGTCAGCCTGCCCTCCACGGAGGATCTGTACACCTCACGGGTCAAAAGGAGGGTGAAGAGGATCACTGCAGACGCTGGACACAAACTGTCTGAACTCCTCCCCTCTTGATGGCGTTACAGGTCACTGTGCACCAAGACAACCAGGCACAGGGACAGTTTCTTCCTCGGGGCTGTCACTCTGATGAACACTTAACTCATAACTGCATAACCCTGCAATAAACTGTAAATATACCTTTTGTATACATCTATCCAGAAAACTGCTTCTAAAATGTGTTTCTATATTTGTAAGTATTTTATTTTCCTAAAGCACATCCCTTGTTCTGTCTACTGTTGTCTTACATTAGAACACTGTACATGCACACTGGGAGCCGCTGTACCAGAGTCAAATCTCCCCTGTGTCCAACACACCTGGCCAATAAAGCTGATTCTGAGAATGAGAAACAGAACATGAAATGTAGAAGCTGTAGAAGAGCGAGCTTTGAGCAGTAAAATGTCCCTCTGGGTGGTGGAGGCCCACAGGACACCGGCCTCTGCTGTCACACACAATGATGGAGGCGAAGCAGGACGGAGACTGGGCCAGTCAGGCCAGGAAATATCTGCCCCCCGCACACTCTCCACCCCAACCATGAAAACTATGTGCAAACCGCAAAACCCTTCATTCCCAAGTTTCCCTGTCACATCCCTGATTCACACGTAGCTCAGAGTCTGTGTTCACGTCCAACTGCTAATTAGGAACGAATGGCACGTTCGTCCTGCAGCGTGTTTAACTGTTTCATGTGAGAAAGAAACCCTGCAACACCGCCTCCGTCCCAGTTTAGGAACCCTGTCGCCACATCAGTCACACCAAACCCCCTACAGAACTTTACCAATTTGAAGTTTGCCTTTGGTTCCGCAGCTCTGACTCGTCTCGAGGACAAAGCTGCTCTGTAAAGTCGGGTTACACGACACAAAGCAGGGTTTGGCGATATTTGGTGTTCGCCGAATAAAACGTGCGTCCTCACCGTTTAGGAAAATGTGGGTGTTGGTGTTATTTCGTTTATGTGCGTGACAATCAGCAAGAAAACTGAACTGCAGCTTTTTCTCAAAGGGATTCGACGCGGACAGCAGGGGCTGTGCGCGGGGCTCTTACCAAGGTGCAGGGTGAGGTTGATGGAGTTCGGGTACTGGATGCCCGCCAGCATGGTCTGGCTCTGCCACCAGGTGGTGTCCTGCTGGTTGTTGTAGTCGGTCAGGTACACGGCGTTGTGGTGGTTCCGTGGGTCGCGGGCGTCGCAGATATGGCACGACTTGGTGACCCCGGTGGCGCCCGTCTGCACACAGTACTCCTCGGGCGGGGAGCCGCAGGTGTTGGTCGCCACCACCGTCACGTTGAACGCGGCGTTAACGAACTCGGGCATGCAGCGCTGCGGTCTGCCCTGCTCGTCCGAGCACTCGTCCATAGCGGCGCGGACGCACAGCGCCAGCCAGCTCCAGGCAACTAGAGCCCGGACCAAACTTGGCATTTTTCAGTCCTCTGCGTCCTCCTTCTCGGCCAGAAACTCTCTCTGCGGCTCCGACACAAACTCTCCTGAACTCTGCGAAGTTTACGGCGCCTCTCCGGTTACTGACAGATTCCCGAGGAACAACTAAAAGCGTCCAGTGAGAACATGCGGGAAGGTTCTTGGCTCCAGGCTGCGTTCAGAGCTCGTCTTCCGGCTGTCCTGGTCTGTGACGGTCTTTGCTCGGGCCTCAAGTCTTTGTGTGCGCCGCCATGCACCAACTCCAGCAGGAAAAGACGGGAGTCCAGACTACACCCAGTCCGCTACTGCGCAGCTCTGAGGCGCAGGGGACAGCCGGGCCACTTCCGAGTCAACAACCGAGACAACCTGAGTCAGACTTGAGAAAACGGTCTCGAGTTAAACCGTGGACACGTTTATCACCAAGGTTTAGTAAAACCTCGTGTTTATAGACTCAGACTCTGGGCACCACAGATCCATGTGCAGCATTTAGACCCAGTCCCCGTCTCTGGGCCACTGTTCTTCAACCAAATGTCAGTTAATTTCTGAGCTCATTAAAACCTTGATTTGATTTGATTTGATTTATTCTTTCAAGCATATAAAACTGTTGATATAACAACACACATGTTTACATACAATCCAATATCAATTTGCTTATACCTAGTACATGCTTGAATGGAGTAGGAAGAAGTCAGACTTATCCAGTCCTACCCCATGACATCATCTTACCATCATTGGTTTACAAGCAGTAAATGATTCACTTCAAAACCTTTTCACCCCTTACCTTCCAATATGACGAAAAACGGGAGTTTACCATTCACACTTATTAAAACAAAGTTACTCGGCATTTAAAAGTCACGTTTTCATGAAAAGGGTCGTTTTAAAAAGAGTTTGGGTGAATTTAATGTGACCTGTTGCATTAATAAACCAGGGGAATCAGTCAGGTCACCCACAACTGAACTAGGTTATCAGCTGACAAGTTCAGTTTGGCCAGGAAAAGAAAAACAGAACCATGAAAGTGGGCTGTTTGTCTAATTTGTGAAATACTGAATCAGATAAATCGTTTTTAAAAAAAACTAGATTTATTGTCTCAGCAGATTGAATATTTGATCAGAATTTTGATTTAGTCACAATTGTAGTTTCATGTCTGACATCTGCACAGGTCTGGAGTTCTGGGAGAAAGAGGATGTCCACACTAACAACAAAATAAAATATTAATGCTCTTGCACAGGTGTTCCTAATATTCTGAACTCCTCATATGTGAACAGGGAGGACAAAACAGCCTCAGGTACCAGCTCAGTAATGAAACATCCCGAGCTTCATGAGGTCAGACGGTGGTGTTCCTAATAAAGTGCTCACTGAGCATGCACAGAGGTGTTCAGGTGAATGTCACGTGTCTCTGCTTCACTCAAACACAAAAAACTCAACTTTTTGCAGTGTTGTAGATTCAGTTTTACATATATCAGGGTGAGATTTCTGTGAACTTTGAAAATGAGTATTGACACGTTCAAAGGTCCAGAATGATCCAATGACAAGAGAAACAGCAGATTTCAGACTTTCCAGCCAGATAAACTGATGTTTTGAGGAGAAACAGTTCACTTGTCAAAGCCGATTCAGTGGAAATGTCTTTGTTTGACCGAAGAGACGTTTAAATGTTCTCCTCTGGTGCATTTGTGTGAACAGTGGTCAGACCAGTAACCCAGCTGAGAGGCCGCTCTGCCCCAGACTGAGCCCAGCGTGAAGCTGGACCTTTGGATTCAGACCTGATCAGAGCAGACACAGTGCTCCTTCGTTAGCACACAGATGAGCTCTGACGAGATCTTCACACCACAGGTTGATTAAGTGCTGCTCATGTTAAGGTCAGTGACCCAGGATTCAATCAGTCAAATACAATGCAGCAGTGACAACAGAACTACTCCGACCCTTTCCAAGTTAATTTACCACACAGAGAAAACACTGCACTATTCCATTCGAAATCTGAGGTGCAGTAAAAGTATGTATTACCAGGAAAACATACTTGGTATCAAAAGTAAAACTTCTCCTTCTGCAGAGTCCCTGCCAATGTTTTATTTATGGGTTCATGTTACCGGTGCACTGAAGTGCGTGTCACATTTGACTGCTCTAGTTTTGAAGGCTGCACTTTACAAAGTGCCAGGAGCATCGTTCACAGCAGGTCCTCACGTCTCTCTTACCAAACAGGTCCAGACCTCCCAAACAACCTTAACTGACCAACTAAATACAATTTGTACATTTCCAGGATGAGCACGTGAACAGGGCGTGAGCCAGATCATGGGTGTTTAGTGTGAAGCCTCAGACCTCAGGTGTGTAGTTTCACCAGAGAGAACACAGCGAGTGGGACTGTCGCCGACTCAGCCAGCCTGTTTGTTTTCATGCGAACCGCTGCTCTCCACTTGGAGCAGCAGAAACGGGAGGCTTCTACCGTTCACAGCTCTCTGCTCCTTGGTGAACTAGTTTTCACTCCCCAGTCACAACAGGTGGCCATCCCATTAGAAGCTGCCTGGAGCCTCCCTGTGAAGACTGCGGCGCCCCCTGCTGCTGAGGTTTCTGCAGCAGCACCAACAAACTGAAATCACATGAGAAACTGAGGAATATGCAATAAAAAAGTATGAATCACAGGGAGATGTCCTGATCATGTTGGACCATCTTGACAGGAAGCTATGCCACTGGACTGGGGGACCCACAGTGAACTGTCTGAGCGCACAGCGACCTCACCTGGACCAGGGACACTCCTGGCTCCACAGCAGGGCAGGGAGGTTTCGACTGACTGAACTCCCACCTTCTCTCAGTACAATAGCATTGAGACTGCTTTGTTGAAAAAGGGTCTACTCCCACTTCAATGTGACAAACATCTCCTCATCACTGTTTGAATGCACTTAATGCAACATGGCTACAGGAAGCAGCGAGGGCGCGAGGCTCCGGACTCCCTCTGCGCCGGTCGGTCTCTGCTCACTGACGGTGAAAACAACAAAACATGACGAGGACCTGAAGGTGGACACTGATCTTAAGGACTTGTCTCAGTATCTTTTGCATCCATAAATGGGGTAAAACTATGGAATAATTTAAGTGTGGACATAAAAATTAGTAATAGAATTGATGAGTTTAAACATAAATATAAAGGTATGTGTCAAT
>NW_018128196.1:172654-173145 GCF_001952655.1 Monopterus albus | reverse complement strand
AATCAATCAATCAATCAATCAATCAATCCTCCTAAGTGAATGTGGGTTTGATCCTGTTGCCACACAGCCAACCAGGGAGGAACAGAAGACAGAGCCAGCTATTTGGACCCGGGACACCTTAGGTTCTTCTGGCCCTGGCCGTACTGGGGGAGCTGGTGGACCCCCACAGCCAGGGTCCTGGTTCATACTGTGACCAAACAGTCTGAGACATCAGCCAGAGGTATTAGAGGTTTATTGAGTTACACAACTGATCACTGAAAACAAACACAGCTCACAACAACACTGACTTTTCAGCTGGACTAACACGTTTTCCATCTATACATCTGAAGGTCACACACATCTGTCTGTACAACGACGACAAAGATCTGAGCTGCTACTAAACAAACAAAGAACAGAGCCAGACATGGGTCATCACCGATGGACATGGTCGTCACCGCCAGCCCGTTAGTAACCCCCTCTGTACCCTCCTCCCCCTCCTTTGTAGCCCCCAC
>NW_018128196.1:149261-172412 GCF_001952655.1 Monopterus albus | reverse complement strand
GGGCCATCTCCCATCCTGTGCAGAGACATGAGAGGTTTCCATCACACACTCAAACTGTTCACACCAGTCTTGGTTTAATGAGCCTCGTGTTGAACAGCTTTGCCTGTATAACAAGGAAACACACTGAGCCGTTAGCTGCTGCCCATTGCGTCGTGTTACCTGCTGCTGCCGGCCGTCATGCTGAGCCCGGCTGCTGACGGCCTGGAGATGTGTCTGATGATGTTGAGCAGGTGCTGGTTGGTCTCGTCCATCTGTCTGATGTACTCTGGGTCCTTGGTCACTTCAACCACCAGAGCCTCGAACCCGGCCCGCAGAGCTGCCACGCCCCCCGCCACCTCGTGAGGAATCCTCAGTTTGATCCTGCACACATTCATGTGAAAGGTCAACACTCACTAAACAGACCCTTGTAGGCATGTCGTGATTAACATCAGCAACTCCTGCTGCCAACACTAACACTTATAACAACTTAGAGGCAACTCTGTCATGGGCAGTAACCACAAACAGGGCGCGGCCCCTCCACAGGTACTGCACTGGGGACCTGTTAGTCACTGCACCACAAGACAACTTGTCCATCTACAACTCTGTTTTGAGATTTCTGCCCAAACATGCCCACCAGGACAACAGGCGTCGGTCCACAGGTGAAGGTTCAAAGACAGGTAACGACGCTCACCGATGCTGGGCTATAACGGCTCAGTTGTTTGGGGACATTGCTGGCCATCAAAGGACTAAAACATCGGGATATACATCTCTGACTCAACACCAGTCGGGCAGAACTGATGAAGCCTCTTGGATGAGAGGTGAAACGTCTTAGGCCTAAAAAGCTAGTCCAGTTTGAGTTTTTTCAGCTGAGAAGCTAATGAGCAGACTAACGGACAAAGATCAGGCTCCAGCTGTGTGTCTGCGGTGGCCCTCACCAGTCGTCGAGCTCTACCACGTCTCCGTTGGAGCTGATTTTCTTGCAGCCGAACAGCAGCAGCTGCAGCGGACTGACCAGAGTCATCCCTTTGGCTGAGATTGCTCGGGTTCGAATCTGAAAAACAAACAATAACTACCTCAGCTCCAACAGCATGGTTTAGTCTTATCAGTGACAACGCCACATTTAACACACCGAGTTTCCACACTTCCCAAGGAGTGGCTGTCAGGGTCATTTTCATATGAAAAATTCCAGTAAGTCGGGCTTTGTTAAGCTCCCGGGACATGTGGGTTGGTGTCAGCCATTTTCCAAGCTACAGCAAAGAAATGCAGGGTTTCTAGAAAACAGGACAATCTCCTCTTCCACCGCTGTCATTTTTACTAAACAAACTGCACCGATTCATTCTGTAGTTAAAAAATCTCAGGACATTGTGACCATTCAAAGAACAATCAGAGGAAACCAAACAGATGTGCTGCATACATTTCACACTGCACTGTTACTGTCCAAACAATGTTGTTGAGGTTTTCAACATACAACATAAATATTAAAGAAACTGAGTATTTCTTCAAGTTCTGTATTGAAAGACGTTTAAAAATGTTTGTTTTGCTCTTCTCCTTGATTTTTTTAGTAAAGGAATCAAAAACACTTGGTGTTGTGATTTTACCTTCTCACCGAAGACGAAAAACGGCGACGGGTAGCTCATGTCATGGCTGCTGAAGGGGCAGTTGACAGAGGATTTGTGGATGAGGGCGTTGCGTCCCTCGGTGGTCAGGATCTTCCTCTTCTCTTTGTGGTAGCAGACATTTGGGTACGAGCCAAAGGTCAGCAGAGAAATCACCACATCCAGGTTGTTGTCCGGTCCGACCGTGTTGAACATCTGAGTCATCAGACACTCTGAGAGAGACAGAGAAGGTCACTGCCTGTCATTTCTTAAGGAATAAAACTGCATCCACATCCCAGACCTGATGTGTCCACAGCAGTGTGAACAGACCAGACCAGATCTAGGCCACCTGCTTATGTACTCCTAGAACCGATTCCTCTCCGCCCTCTGACTACGCGAGTGCCGTCAGAACAGTCAAATCGGAATCCATGTGACGTCTCCTCCTCTGCACATACGGCCCGTCATCATCGGCGGCCCCTCACAGACCAGTAACAATAAACATGGAGGAGAGCGACAACAGTGATGGGGTCAGTGGAGAGACCAGGACGTGGTGGACATTTATGGAGAAGCTTCTGATCAGGCCAAACTGGGAGGAACAGATCGTAACCCAGAGGTTTGGGAGGAAACTGGGCCATTTGACCATCGCACACACCACCTGGTTGTTATTCTTCTGTGCAGGTGGCTCACATTTCAGTTATACCTGTGCATGTGTGGCAGTTTAGGAGCTGAGCGGTGTTCATACCGGAGACGGGTACATGGCACTGACACGCACAGACGGGAAGCAGCAACACAACAAGGTCAGAGCTGAGAGTTAAGGCCTGGGATGTGGATGCGGATGCGGGCTCAGTGGTGTGTTCAGGTACCTTCAGGGAATCCAGAGTTGACCAGGATCTCCTTCAGCTGCACTTTGGCCTCCCAGGTCATCCTCAGAGTCGACATGTTAAGGCGTTTGTGTTCACAGAAGCGACTTTCTGCTTCCTCACCATTAACCCTGAACAGAAAGCCACAAGGTTACTGAGGAGCTTAGTACCACTTCAGTCATTCAAACAGGCAGGTGCGGCTGCGTGTATGAGCCAGGAGTCATAAACAGCAGCTCACTGAACTTTAACGAGGGGAGCAGCACAGCTCTATACAGCATAAACTATATGAACACTAATGGCTGACTGTCACCCCGCCCTTTCCTCGCCCTGTGAACAGACCTGACATCATCCCAGGCCTGGAAGACAGACAGCAGAGCCACGTGATCAGAGAAACGACTGCCAGCAAAGTTTCTGTGGACAAAGCCGAGACGTTTGCCCTCGCTGATGAAAGGCTCTGGGAAACAGAAGGCAGCTGAGATGGTGCACATGGCGTCTCCAACACTAGAGGGCGACAGACAGTTTTTAAAGTCATAAAGTAAACAGGCTACTGGCTGATTCCCCAGGACAGAGCAGCAAAACCGACCTGAAGATGCAGCCCATGATCATCATCTTCCCCAATCGAGGTTCGATGGGCAGCCGAGCCAGAATCCGTCCCAGAGGAGTCAGCTCATCGTTAGTGTCCAGAGCGTCCAGCTCTGAAACACACACACACACACACACACACACGCAGTCATTGGGAGGCTGACAGGAAACTATCCTCTGCTGCTTCAGTCCTCAGCAGGTCAAGAAAAATAATCACAACACTTTACTGTTTCTGTTCATTCTGAAGGAAACAAGCCAGTCACTCATCTCCCCTGGCTGCAACTACAGTTTCTCACCATGAGTCAAAACACCGGTTAAAATGACATTAGTTTTTTCTTTTTCTAGAAACAGGTCTTGTCTTGCAGCTCCTCTTGGTAAGAAATGACTACACAACCACAACACTTCTGATAGTTCCCCAAAGACCTTTGTATCTGCCTTTCAGCACTGAAAAATACTGACCAACTCTCCTGATAGAAGAGCGACAGATACCAACATGATTCAGAGACAATAGCAAAGGGCCGTGGTGACTTTAGTAGAGGAGGCATTATGTACTGCTGTGTAGACATCAGGGTGGCCCAATACCAGAGCCTGTCACCTTAGTGCATTTTGTACCTTTCAATGTGTGTTCAGCCTCGATGACAGCGTCCAGCGGCGGCGGCTCAATGGCCTTGGACAGGAAGTGTCCGATGGCTCCAAGTCTCAGTAGTTTGATGCTCAGAGCAACTTCATGCAGCGGTGTCCTGAAGATCTCTGGAGTCATATGAGTCTCCAGCCTGCAGAGGCATGAAACACACACATCTGTGGTCACAAGCAGATGGGGAGCGACGACACCACGGCCGAACACACACCGAGGAGGCTTACTTCTCGAACCGAGCTTGGCTACACAGGTGGAAGCAGAACCCGGGCCGCACTCTGCCGGCGCGACCTTTCCTCTGCTCCAGGTTGGTCTTGGACGCCCAGACGGTGGCATAGTTGGTCATGTTGTTGTGCGAGGTGAAGAGCTTCACTTTCTGCCTGTGAGCACAGCGAGCACACTGTCAGAACAATCATATATGGAAATCCAGACTGACACCGACAGCCTGACACTTACTTGCAGGAGTCGATGACGTAGACGACATCATTGATGGTGATGCTCGTCTCTGCGATGTTGGTGGACAGAATCACCTGCAACATCACACCAGAAGTGGAACATGTGTCATCCAAGTAGCAAACAAACATGTTTTCCCAACAGCTAGAGCTCAACTGATGCTGGACTGTTTGGAGCCAACACCAAGCTCCTGTGAGAGTTCAGTCTGAATGACAAACAGCACCGACATTCATGTCTCAGAGGATGCACACTGGTTTCGTGTACGCACTAATGAGCTTCTGTCTGAAGCAGCAGGAGTCTCAGAGTGAGACTGTGACCAGGAACTGGTCTGAAGCTCACTCAATACATTAACTGTACTTTCCCATCTGCCTGAATCTGACCTTTCTGATGTTGTCAGGAACCGGCTCAAACACCTTCCTCTGCTCCTCTCGGGGGATCTGGGAGTGAAGCGGCATGATCCGGTACCGGTTACTTCCTGAAACAAACAGAAAAAAAAAACAAAAACTCCATCACAGCCCGACCTGCACTGCATTCACTATGCATATCTTACACTGTGTTTATATTCATTTCCAACACTTCAGTTTTGCATCCAGTGTTACAGGAGGTCAAACCTCTGCTAAACAAAGAGGTTGCTCTGACTTGAGAAGGTCCATACCAGTGGGTTTGCAGGTTTTGTCTTCATTACTGGGAAGCACATATGCTTCTTTAACCACTTTGCAAACCAGTGGTGTGTTTTCAGATGTATCTCCTACCAGACTGGTTTCTGTTCATGTCTGTATGGTATGAAATCCTGCTGTCAGTTGTGTCACACATCACAGTGAACAGGTCTGCATTGTCTGTTCTTCTCCCCCAGTTTTACTCCAGCACTGCTTCCTAATGCAGTGTAACTAGGTTTATTTTAAAAAAAGGTTGCGCTGCTTTGCTCACTTATACATCACGCTCAGAGAAGTCAAACGGGGGAGCTGGGATGCCAAAATCCAAAGCACTGCAAGAGGGTTTGCAGACCCACATCACTGCAGGGTTTACTGAGACGGTGTGTGCACCTACCCCTGCGGAGATATACGACCATAAACAAAAGGAAACATCTCAGTGACTTTTGTGCTCTTTAACACAACACCTGTGATGTATGAGATGCCTCTGGCCAGTTTAAATGGTCTAGTATTTGATTTTCAAGCTATACGAATGTGAAATCCAAGGGGTGCCTCAAACAAAAGAAAATCTGTATCTGAAAGGTGCATGCATTTGAAAACAGTCAACAAGTTAGTTAAGAATCTATCATTTGTACTTAAGGAGCTACAACTTGTAAACCTGCTGGTATGGACTTCTAATGGGTCACAAGCCAAAACGCTGCTGTGTTCAGATGGAGCTGCCACAGACAGATGACACGACCTGCTGAGGTCGTATCTCAGGATAAAACCCAGTCATTTCAAGGTCATTCCTTTATTGTGAAGAGGACTTCCTTTTTGAATTGCTTTCACACTGAGGTCTTTTAGTTTAAGGGGGAGGACAGGCAGCAGTGCAGTGGTGTGTTGGTCCCTGCAGGCAGCTCAGCCGTCCTCCTGCAGGTGTGATGTGCGATGTGAAGCGCACCAAAGTGTGGGTTGGTCTCCAGGTGTCTCTGCATGGAGTAGATGAGGTTCCAGCCAGGCAGGAAGATGAGCACGGCTCCAGCCACCTGCAGCGTCTCGATGTATTTCAAGAGCGCTTCGACCAGCTCGAAGGACGTCTCCTTCTCGTTAATCTGAGCCATGGACTGCTTTGTCTCCACCGTGTACTCCGAGCCACATATCGCATTACAGTTGGTCTGCACAGGCAGGAAAACAAGAGTTAGTCTCCAAACTGACACAGAAACAGTTGCTACACTGGGACAATTATAATGTGAGAGGGAAGTCTCAGTTTCTTATTAGTGTGTGATGCTCTTCACCGAAGGCCAACTGAGACCTCTGAAAATGTGCTGAATGATCGGGGTATATGGAAATGAAATCCTCTCAAAGTCTAGAATTTGATCTCAAAACTAGAAAAGAACTTCTTGGGTTGTGATCCAACTTTGAGAAACCCATCTCTGTCAGTGCTCCTACTGCTGGCGTGGAAAGTGCCGGCCATGATGATGACTGACTACGCTCACGCACACTTATTAATGTTTTTCAGTGGGACATTTACATCCCGATGCACTGAGTGTCACATCAGAACAAACGTACGTCGTCATCTCCTCCCTCCTCATCTTTCTCCTTCTTCTTTCGGTCCATCGGTGGAGGGACAAAGTGGGTCATCTGGATGCAGTCTTCCAGGAAATACTCTGCAAACAAACAAATGTGTTAACTGTAGGGCTGGGCGATTCTTTCGATTTTTTCGATTAATTCGAATTTACGTTTTAAGGCGATTTTTTTTTTTTAAATCGAGGTATAGCAATTTTTAATTATAATAAAAAATAGATACATTGTCATTGCACCAATGGCAGAATAATTAAAAGGCAATATTGTCCGACCACATGATGGCGCGCCTAATTAACCGCTTACGTGTGAGAGCACTCTATGAAGGAACGTAATAGGCTATAGAAAAACATCATGGAGATGGGTGGCTCTTCACATCAAGATGACCTTGTGCCAAAAAAAGGTACTAGTAACGTTTCCTCTGTGGTTTGGAAATGGTTAGGCTTTGAGAGGTAAGACGTCGAACAAACTTTTGTCAAATGCAAAATATGTCGAAAGTCCGTTGCAACCGGCAGTGGCAGCACCACTAATTTATTCCAACATTTGCGACAAAGACACCAAGTAGAATGGGAAGAATGCTCAAAGTTAAGAGACGAAAACAAGCCAAGTGCAACGGGGCAACCTAAAATAGCAAAACGCCAGATGTCATTAGCGGCATCATTTTCCAATGCCACTCCATATGACAAAAAGGTGCCCCGATGGCAAGAAATTACAGATGCTGTGGCGTTTCATATCGCTAAGGACATGGTTCCCATATACACCATCGAAAAGCCAGGTTCCTAAAAATGCTTCGCACTGTTGATCCAAGATACACGTTGCCAAGCCGCAAATATTTCAAAGACGTAGCTATTCCTCGAATGTACACTGAAACACGTGAAAAAGTAGCGGAACAGCTTGATAAGGCATCTTTTTTTTCTACGACGACTGACCTGTGGAGTAGTCGTACTCTTCAGCCTTACATGAGCCTCACAGCCCATTATGTTGATGCAGAATGGAAACTGCGAAGTGTTTGTCTTCAGACATGTTATTTTCCTGACGATCATACTGGGGAAGTAATTGGTCAAGGGCTTAAAGATGTGCTGGCTTCTTATCAAACATTTACTGTTAATAATGCTTCTGGTGTAAATGTGCTTAATTTTTGAGTTGACTGATTGGTTAAAATCATTGGTCATTGATTTAAAATGGTTATTTTCTTACTCTGTATTAAGAAGAATTCAATATTTACTTTCATATTTAATTCAGCTGCAAAGACATTTCATTAGAGAATTTGTTTTACATTTATTTACACCTTGTTGACCAATTTATGTATGGCATGCACACTAAAATACAATGTTTCTTAAACTGATGGTTTTTCAAGTTACTTAAGAAGAGAATGTTACTTCAGTCACGTTGTTGTACTTGTGTTTAAGTTGGCTAGTTACACATAAAAAAAAAATCGAAATCGAAATCGTGAATCGGTCACATTTTATGAAAAAACCTAGATTTTTATTTTTTGCCATATCGCCCAGCCCTAGTTAACTGTACCAAACTCCAGTGGGAGCACACTGACCCAGGGATCCTTGGTCAGTTTTTCCCATTAAAAATAACACCACTCTAGGTAAGTGACTCTTTGTTTCATGCCTGCTTTGGTAGCTGAATAAATGTCCTGACATGCGACTCCAGCTGTGGTGTCGTTTTTGGTTTCATCAGGAGGATTTCTACCACTTTTAATGTGAAAAAACGTAAATTCTTGAAATCCGGCTGTTTTACCTTCTCCTCACTTTGCCACTTCTGTCCTTAGCCTCACACACTACATTTCTGTTTTGGAACCAGCCGGAAAGCGGAGTGAGAACGAGACCATCAATGTTTTCAACCAACACAGAGCAGCCATCTCTGCACACAGACAGGTGGCCCCGAGGTACCTTGAACAGGGAAGGTGCGTCCGAACACCTCGATGACGGGACAGTTGAAGAAGTACTCTCTGAACATGGTGGTATCGATGGTGGCCGACATGAGGATGATGCGGACCTCTGGGTAGGCCTGGACCACGTCCCTGAGGACCACCATCAGGAAGTCGGTCTGTACAGGCACACAAGGGGTCAAACAACACAGGAAGTTGTCCTGTCTTATAAACCCGTGACCCGGTTAATGAATGAACTTACGTTGATGTCTCTCTCGTGGATCTCGTCAACGATAACGTGGCTAATCCCTCTGATTCCTGCTTCAAGTTTCCGCAGCAAAACACCTGAAACACAAAACACTCCTGAGCACCCTGCTGACAAGGCAGTGAAGCCTGACCGGTTTCTGATCAGCACCTGGTGGACAAGGTACGTACCAACGGTGCAGAAGAGGATGCTGGCGTGGGGTCGAGGGAGGACCGACTCAAAGCGGACGCTATAGCCGCAGCTTTTCCCAAGATCCTCTCCTCTCTCGTAGGAGACTCTCTCAGCCACGGACACAGCGCTGATACGTCGGGGCTGCAGAGAAGAAGACAGGCTCACGTTAAACACACTGACTGGGATCGGAGTCTGAGGAGCAGCTGATACAGCCCGAGTCAGCACAGACTCCTCCATAGCTGCTCCAGACCCCACAGAACTGCTGGGAGCATCTTAACAAGGATCTCGTGACCACCGGACAGTTTATATCCTCTGGGATGTGGCGGATATTATTACCTTCATCTCATCGCCCATGCCGGGTTCCCACTCTTCTCAGGAAATAATTGTCCAGGACATTTTCAGTGACATAAGGCTGTGGTGTCAAATGGGGATCACGTCTTAGACTAAGTTCCTCTGTATGAAAGTCTCTTTGAAATCATATGTATTAATCCACAATGAAACTTTATCTGTATAACTAGTCTTTATGACTGATTATCGATGACTGTCGCACTCTCCCAGACACGCAGATATTCAGTCCCTCAGTGTGTGACTGTTAGTGTCCTATAATAAATGTGTGTGCTTTACTTTCTGCAGCTCGTGTCTCTCTCTACAGTCTCTTTTACATCACAAGTAAGGGTGAGAAAATAGAAACCTGACTCACAGAGAAGAGTAATTTGTCATCAATGAGGGTCAGCTGCTGAGCATTACCTGGGTGACCACGATGTTACAGTCAGACGCTCGGCCTCCTTTGAGAAAGCGGTCCAGGATGTACTGAGGAACCTGAGTGGTTTTACCGCAGCCCGTTGCTCCTCTGATTATCACCACAGAGTTGTTGCTGACAGCTGCCATGATCTCCTCCTCAAACTGTTTGACGGGCAGCTGGTCACGATCTGCCAGGATCTGAACCACAGAGAGACCATCACCAACACTTCGAGGTCCATTGTTCAACAAATCATCATTTCTCTTCTCTTGAATTCACACCACATCAACCTGAAGAGTTTCCCTTTTATGGTTACACAGAAATTACACATGGGAGGTTTTCAAGGCTGAACTCAGATGTTTTTAAGCTAAATATTAGGGCTGAGCAATTAGTAGAATAAACTGGTGAGCCAACATTTGACTAACTAATGTACCCAGATTTACAGATGTTGGTATGCGGCAAAGGCTGAGAACAGTGTCTGAAGACAAGGTCGTCGGTCTCTGGTTACACTTGTCCACCAGCTACTACTACACTGCACAGAACATGCTGGAGCAGGCTGTTGAAAACAGATGGGCCTCACGTTTCCTGAAGTACAGCCCGACAAGCTACACCAGGGTCTGGACTCGCACACTTTACGGTAAGGACACCACATTCACTGGTGCCGCTGGTCTCTGGACAGGGTTTGTGCACAGTAACACAAACAGACAGAATCACCAGCTGCAACCTTCAGTGTTCCAGACCTGTCCTGACTTGTCTATAACCTCAACAAGTCAAAAGTTCACCTTGCTGACAACCGTTCACTGTCAGTGAAATGTGTGTGCGTTCTCTGTTGTCTTTACACACAAACAGGCTGTGAGGCACTTTTAGCTGTTTTAACTCAACCATGAGGGACGATGAGGACAGCAGGGATCAGTCCAGTGCTGCACAAACAAAAGCAGCCACAGATGCAGACGAGGAAGAGCTGACCTTCTGCAGGTTGTCGTCGTGCTCCAGCTGGTACATCAGCTCATCATGCAGGTCGGCACTGATCTGCTCCGGGGTGCACTGGAGGACAGGATAACAGAGAAATACTTCAGCTTAGTATTCCTGACTTCAGTCATTTCAGGCGCTTTCAGACTGGAGGAGCTTTTTCATATTTCTTAGAAGTATTAGAAAAAGTTTGCCCTTTTCTGTGTGTCTGCACTGGAGGAACTGAGAATGGTAACAGTTCTTAAAACACTGTTTTGAGGGAGTGTTTTAGCTCCTGCTTCAGGGCAGGTGTTCTCCACGGACAACAGGAACCATGAATGACATGCATGTACTATGGCCAGAGCAGCACCGTCATTTTATAAAAACCACATTAGCCGTGTATAGCGATCAGCAGCCATCACCAGTGACATGGGGAGCTGCAGTGCGCCAGCGTAAGCCTCTGCAGACAGCCAGCGGCTCCTTAAAGGTTAGAAACATATAAAGAAAGTACTAAACTGGTATTGTAATGTGACTCTGTTACCTGTTGTGAGCTTGTTGGCTAGTGGCTAACAGTCAGCCAGCTTAGTATTACATCACCTCAGCACTCCTACTGGTGGTGCAAATGCATACAGGAAAAAGCCCATGAAAGGTCTGTATCTGTTGGAGGGGTTCCCCAGGTGGGTAGTCCCTAGAACTAAGTCCCTAGGACTCTTTGGTCCGAAGGCGCCTTTAGTCTGACTTAGTTACATCACTACAGATCCATTAGCAGCAGTATGCCCTCGCTGTAAGAACATTTTTCTGGACACCCTACAGACTAATATCTTGTAGAAATCCATTTAAAAATTTACTGTGGAATTAAAAGCCACTTAGTGGGGTCCATGATAATGATTAAATCAAAACACACACAGCTCCGTCTTAGCAGCTTTAGCAACTGGATTCCAGCAAAGCAAGAAAAAAAACTCTCAAAAGCATTACAAGAAAGCAAGTTATTACTGGGAATCGTGGCCATCGTACACCCATCCTCCAAATCACTGTCACCGTTTAAATGGCTTCTGTAATCTGAGGACAGACGTTACAGACAGATTGTCACTATATGACAATATGCATGGTGGCCTGCTGGCACAGAGTGATCCATGGCGCAGTGACGTCTTCATGCCCCAATAACAGCAGGACATGGAGACAAAACTGTGACCTATGGTTTTTCTTCTTCCAACAACACATTCTTCACCAAATGCGACTAATACCCCACAAAGTACAGTGACTGTTCTCTGACTGGGAAAATTCTGGGAAACACAAATATGAACTTGAATATTAAGAGGTCCACCAGTGTCCATCACTCTGCATTCATACTGGTTTACTAGGTAATGCAACAGTGCATCAGTGTTATCTGAATGCCTGGCAGTACACAGCAAATCAATAAAATCAATCTGCCCGAGTAGGAGAACAAAGACTCACGTAGGCCAGCGGCCCCTCGTCAATATTGCTGCTGGTCCAGGGGTTCCAGTTGACCTGTGGAGGGGACCAGGGGACCACCCCAGCTCCACTCTGACGCTGGGATGGCTCAAATGTCGCCATCTTCCCCTGGATCAGAGACACCGAACTGCTGGGATCTGCAGGCTGGACCGGACGAGATGAACCAAGACAAACCAAGTTAGCCCTGACAAGTAGGGTCAGCTACTAGAAGGGTCAATTCTGGGTACTCCGGTGACTCACAGACGGGGGGATGTGGACTCCGAGCTCCTGGACGACACCGGCCAGCTGCTGCTGCAGCTCTGGAGAAACATGGACCTCGAAGGCCTCCAGCTGGACACAGGAAACACAGAGTCAAAAACAAATGTTGTTTGGCTGAAGCCTGACTTTATCTGAAGCGACACATCTGTCAGTAAACTGTCTGAGACAAGGCTGAGGAGGATGTCCTGCTGGCGTACAGTTTCTCCTTCCTTCTTCTTGGTGACTCCAGAGTATGCCTCAATGACCCCCAGGTGATACAGCTGTCGGACCAGAGACAGGGCGCATGACTGGGCCGCCAGCTTCTTGTTGGAGCCGTGCTCTCGAGCCGTAATCCCTTCAGAACAGACAGGTAAAGAGTGCTGTGAACTTTGACCTGACATATGGAACTAACACAAACATCAGAGTAAAAACTGCTCTTACTCAGGCTGAGTGACTAAACCTGAAATTATCATCAGATTTCTACTCAGATTTGTATAAAATAGTTTTTTCAACATTTGCTAATGAAACTTTAACAGCATTTCAAAAGAGAGGTGCGAGTTTCTTACTTCTGCCGAGCTGTTTCACAAACAGCTGCATCTCCGCTATGAAACTCCTGCAGACATAAAAAGAGCACAGCTTTACTTCCTGGGTTTTTCAAACTAAAAGCATGAGCAATGATTAAAGTGAAGTGATGAACTCACCCATTGTGTTCTCAGGAGGAAGCCTGTATGTTTTTCTGCCAGACTTAAAAAAAAAACAACACCCGTCAGCAGCTGTGACTGTGGGGTCCCCGGCTGCTCCCTGCCCTGCGGTGAACAGCGAC
Organism: Monopterus albus; assembly: GCF_001952655.1. Taxonomy (NCBI): domain Eukaryota; kingdom Metazoa; phylum Chordata; class Actinopteri; order Synbranchiformes; family Synbranchidae; genus Monopterus; species Monopterus albus. The sequence continues at coordinate 159,564 of NW_018128196.1, read as the reverse complement.
ACCAGAAATCACAACCAGACTCCACTGAGAACCGAGATGCACCCATGGGACAGCTTTAGTTCATCTAAACACTGTCTCATGTCTTCCTTCAGTGTGGTTGTGAGTTCTCGTGTTGCTCTGTGTTCCGCCTCCAAAGGCCACCAGTTTCAGCTGGTGCCTGGGCCCCCTCCTCCTGCTCCCTGCTCTACTTTCACTGTGTTAGATGTTCACTTTGCACATGCAGTGTTCCAACTGTGAGATCTCTCTGGTGTAGCCAACACACTCTGGAGGTCTCTGTGTTTACAGCAGTCCAGCAGAAAAACATACAGGAACATCCTGAACACAAGTGTGGGATTTCAATGACAACCAATTCATTTCACACAACCCGGCTGCATCACAGGGCCACGTCGGGGTGTGCTGATCGGGGAGGTGCAGCATGTGTGGAGGGTTGAAACACATTGATGCTGCCAAGACACAGCCAGGGTGTGTTGATGCTCAGAGAGTGGCTGTAACTGCTGACAAGTGTTCATTTGAGTACAGGGCACAAGCAAACCTTTCTCCTGTCATCGCTATCATGTTGCATTTACTGACATAAGAGGAAAAAAATAAGGTTTTTGTAAGAGCAGCAGATGAAGCAGAAAAAGGAGAAACGGACAAAACACAATCAGAAAAAAAGGTCGCAGAAGAGAAAAGGTCAGGAAACAAATAAAATCAGGACATTTCCTGAAGAAGTCTTTAATTCATGACAACTCTCTGTAAGGGCTCCAGAGAAGCTGTAGTTATCACATCATAAATGATCCAATAAACGTCCGTGAAATGTGAAATCCACCAGGGATCTGACTGAGTGTTAAAGATGAGCCTGAAGTTATGACGGATGTCATCAATAAAGTTACTTATTCTAAAATAGCTCCTCCATCCCAGAAACAAGCAGCCTCGTGAACATGCTTACTAGAATGGAAATGATCTGGAATAATAATCAAAAAAGAAATTTTATTCACTGACAGAAAATCTGTCAATAAAAATATTTAATTCATTGAGTAAAACTCCCAAAGGTTTAGCTGCTTTTCTAGTTTTCATTTCATTGTAAACCAAATGTTTGAGAGTATTTTAGTTTGGGGCTTTATTTATATTTTATAGACTCGCTGATTATCTGATTTATAAGCAAAAAAATTACTAAAGTCATTCAAAGGGAAATGTGTCATTTGCGCTACCTGACAGATTCTTGCAGGAGAGCAAATGGTGATTTCTGATGTAAAATAAACATCATTTAGATAAAGGCTGTTACCAGTTCTATAAGTGTTAAAACCTGGTTGAAAACCTGTGACGTTCCCCTTTAAATAAGCAGACGGCACAGCGCAGGACTGTGGTCTGTGCTCCGTGAAACATCCAGGCTGTTTTCTAACCACCCCGCACACGTCGACTTCTCTGATGCACACCTGTTGTGGTCTGGTCCCACTTGGCTGTATTTATACTCCGTGCTGGTTTTCTCCTTCTGGAAGAACTGGTTTAGACGGGCCTTGGCGTTCTCCAGTGTCCAGTTACCATGGAGATTAGCATTCAGGTCCACCTCCTCCGACTCCAGAGTCTACGACAAACATCCAGACAGGCACAAGAAGAACAGTGAATAACATTCCAATTTGCTAATGTGGATTTATTGGTGTCAGTATTATCTCCTAGAGATGTTACTGGGCAGCCACTGACGCAGGCTGAGCCTTCCCTGGAAACATTCTTTTTTGTACTCAGGACAGTCAGCTGGGTTTTGTCAGTGGTAAAATAAACAGGAAGTCGTACCGCCTGTGCCTCCTGTTCGTCTCTCTTGGCATAGTACTCTTTCAGGTTGGCTCCTCGGTCCCACTGAGCTCCTCCTCCTACTAATCCAGAGTTCCCTCCTCCTGAGTAACCAAGTCCAGTCACTCCTGGAACTGGCCCACCGCTGCTGCCCTCTTGTAACAACAAGAATAAAGACAAACATGCAGAGTGATGCTGACGGCAACTTCTTACTGAAGTGTGCAAAAAGTGAACAAGGTGGGTTGAAGCTGGCACTGGCAGTGAGCATATCTGTAAAATTAACAGGGAGGAAAACTTTGCTCATGTTAGCGCAGGCGCTGTGGGTCGTGTCTGAATGAATGTGATGATGTGAGTCTGAGCTTGTTCAGACTTGTTCATCACAGTCAGGTTTATGAGACGACTGAGACGAGTCTGCAGCCTGCTGTGCTGCCATTTAGCAGTGCAGAATAAAAGCAGCACTCATATTGTCCTGCTGTGATCTCCAGGAAAGAGGAGCATGTACGCCAACAGCAGTTTAATTAAAATGTGACTTATTGTTAAAGAAACGATTCTGTTACCTTGCTCTTTTTTCACTACAAGGTGAGGGGGTAGGGGGCCGCCAGATGGGAGGTTTCCAAAGCCGTCACAGTGTTCTTCCCCGCCTCCTCCATCAGGCTGGTCACCACCTGGAGCGCTCACCTGGCAACACAAGATTCAGATTCAGTCTGTGAACTTGAATTAATGTGACCTGTACTACCAGAGCTGTTCACTGTAGCATGTGGATGGCAGCTGAGGGCACGGGCTGAGAGGACTAGCTGGTTAATTCCTCAGTTAATAGAAAATCTGCCCATGACCATTTGAATAACTGTGGCAATTGTTTAAGTTATTTGCAAAGTAAGAACATTGTGCAAAGTCTCTCTTAGTATAGACCAAATATTTGATTGATGTCCTTATTAATTCTTTAATGGAATATTAAATAGCTAGTGGTTTCAATGTCTTAAAACAACTTTTCTGTTCCACTGAAACTAACTGCAACAGGAATTTAGTTGTTATTACTCAGCTTTGAACTGGGATTCACATTCTGAAACCTCTGGCCCAGCAGCATTATAACCCTGTGAGTGGTTTACTCTCAGAGATGGAAACTCATTCATACTTCGTTCTTGGAGGTTTTAAGACATGATATGAAAACCACTAAGTCAGTTTTTGTTTCATCATTTACACAACAACAGGAATGGTGTACTGACCCCCATAGCTGGGACCTCTGCTGGATTCATTTCCCCAACTCGAACCAGGTAGTTCACAAAGTCCCTGGCAGCGTTGGTCTGGGCATCCTTCTTGTTGGTGGAGTTTCCCATCCCGATGTAGCTGAAGCCATCAACACGAACCTGCACAGAGGAGAGTTTAAGGTCAGACAGAGTAAGTGAGCTGAACAGAACTTACAGCAGAACACGGGGTAGACAGAAAACTCACCTCACACATAAATTTCTGTCTGTTTTTGTTGCCTGCAGCTCGGATGTCATAGCTGGGAGTCAGCTTCTTCTTTCCACACCAGGCATACAGAAAGTTCTTGATGTCTGCCATGGTGGACTGACGGTCCTTCTCTGTAGACCCTTCAGTGTGTGAAATAAACTCCTGGCAGTTAACTAACAAACAAGTTCTGATAAACTGCCTGACAAACTTTAAAATAAACCAGTCAATTTAACTGTGACCACTCCTGTCAGCGTAATTAATGTTCGCTAATTCCAAACGGCTTCTGAGACTCGGAGTAACCAAAGAGCATATAATAACAAAACTCCACCCAAAAATCGTTCGTTGACCTAGGAGACATACTCGACTGTAATGTCTTGATTAACCCGGTTTAATGAATAAATAAAACCTCGAAATGGCTTCGGGACGGAAATGACAGCCCAACACGAGGTTAATGTAATTCAGAAGTAGACATGAGAACCCCTGTGTTGTGGTAGATAAGGCCACTCGCTTTGAATTACAAGTTTTTTTCAATCGAGTTTGGCTTGTAGTTACAGGGAAACGATTTGAAAGCATGGAACCTTATAAATGTTATGCAAACCATTTAGTAACGAAGCGAAAATTTAAAAGGGACAGTGCTTGTTTGTTGGCACTTTGTGTTCACGGTTCTTCACAGCAACCTGCACGTTAGCATACACTCCGGCTTTATCTTCGTAGCTAGCGGCACCACCTAAGGCTAACTTCCGCCAATCATCAGCACTTTGCTACGTTATTTATATACACCAAACTCACACAGTCACTATATCGTGTTTTAAACTTACGTGTCAGACCAATATTTAATGCGCACACTCATTCATTCAAGCTTCGTGAGATAAAGCTGCCATTAGCTCGTTGAATCAATTAGTGAACCTCACTCTTGTTAGGCTTACTGCGTAGAATAATAAATTATTGCCTTTGCTGGAAACACTGAACTGCATTACAAACACTAACAATTAATTAACAAATCTAACTGTTGGCAATAAGCTTATGACTCACAGTCAGATCGGTAAAGATGAAAGTTACTGCAGACTTCAGATCTGCTACACCGGGAGCTTGCTATCCTTCACTTGGATCTGTTGTTGTGGTTGACTTCCGGTTAAAAATGTTTATCACGCCCCCTGCTGGGCCGGAGTGTGACTAGTACTACACCAGTGTGAACCTCCTGGTATTATGATGAATCCAGCAGCTATCAAAATTGCTTTAGTGTAAATTCAATTCAAAATACTTTATTCTTAATTTGAGTCAAGACAGTTTGCAACAGCTAGACACAGGCAGTTCATTTCCACACAAAAAACTGAACCTACAACAACAACATCTGGTGACTGGAGATTATTTTTGTTCTAATATCATCTGGAACCAGCCTCTGCCATCAGTTACAATCTTTGCATTACTGTTGTACTGGTGCTCTAATCTAGTTGTTGTACAATTATAATACACTAATAGTTTTGCTAGATTTTCTGGTTACTTTGTTTATTATAATTATTAATTAAAGTTACCAAAGTAAAAATACAATTAAGAGAACATGAAACACAGATTTAGACATAAAAAGACCAACATTATTCATGTTCAGTGTCTGTCAACAACTATATCATCTCATTTGAAGGCATATTGTATACACGGTCCATGATTTCATATGAATGCAGCAGCCTCCAGTTCAGGGTGAGAACAGGACAAGTTGTTCACTAACACATTAATAAACACTCAGCACTGATTACAGCCAGACTGCAGTCTGTTACAGGCCAGTTATGACATGTTTATTCAGTGATTACACATGAACCAGACACACTGATAGTGTAGCTGAAAAGTGAACTCAGAGTTGGGAAATGCAGACAGATGTTGACAACACGTGTGTTTTGAGGGTGTGGGGCTGACAAGGTAACAGGAACAGACCGGGCGTGGCTCTGTGTGTGTTCCAGCCTGCAGCGGTGTGTTTGTGCAGATCAGTGGTGGGGAAAGTGTTCAGGTGTGTAACCATGAGCTGGCGGTGTGTGTGCGTGTGTGCATCTGAAGCTCAGGGTGTGTCTGGCCGCTCCGTCATACCTGCAGCTTCAGGACACAGTTTACAAATGGAAACAACCCTGAGTCCTGAGGGCTGTGATTTAGTGACACCACACAGGCAGGTTCAGTACCCAGACTGCCAATGTTAGAAACATGAGTCCAAATACAACAATCAACCACTCAAATGTGGCTACTGAGAAACCAAAACGACAATGAGAGGAGTGTCCTCTGGGCCACAGAGATTCACAACATGAGAAAATACTGCAAGTACAATACACATTATTGATAAAACTGCCAAAACTGTGACTGCTGAGCAAACAGATTCTGACACTCTTCAAACATGCACCTACTGCTACAGCAGCAGGACTCCTCACTGGTGCCAGGAGTGGAGAACACCTCTCCTCGGCACCACTTGCTTTGAATATTTGATGCATGGTTTGGCACCAGCTCCCATCTCAGATCCCCTTGTCCCTCGCTCCACATCCAGACCCTTGGATCAGTTCCACACTCACAGATCCACAGGTGACGGAGCCTTTTCCAGAGCTGCTCCCACACTGTGGATCAGTTCACCCATTAGCGCCAGCTCCTCCTCACTGGTTTCCACCTTTATGTCCCAGCCTTACACTGCTGCTTTTGAGTGAGTCTTCACAATGATTAACATTTTGTTTGTCTTGTTTACTTCCTGTCAGTAAAGCACCTTGGTCAGCATCTGTTGCTTTTAAATGTGCCCTATAAATACATTTGACTTGACGTCTAAGGCTCAGTCATTACCATGTGTTACCTGAACATACTGTGGCCCGCTGCACTCCTATCTCACAGAACTCACAAAGTCCAGCAAAAGAACCCCCATAAGGCCACTTTCATTGTCGCTGCTAACCTGCAGAGTTTAGAACCGGTGTTAGAATGTGAATTACTGTAGACCATGCTAATCCTCCTGACTGCTGGCAAGTTCTAGGTACAGACTGAAAACTCTTTAAAATCTCTCTCAAAAACAAACGTTTTGAGAAACACATTCTCTTGTGTTATCTTTTTAGTGCAATTACCATTTTGTTCTTATTTGTGTTTACTTGTACTTTTATTTAGCATATTTCTGGTCATTTTTCTTTTTCTTTCATGTCTTTGTAACTTGTTTTTCAAAAGTGCTATAAAGTTATTTTCTAGGCCACTGCTGGCTGAACAGTTTCAGGCAGATAAAAACTAAATGAACACAAACTTCTCCTCGTCATGCTCCTCTGCTCACTCACATTTCTCTGAGCTACTCAAACAACTTGGTTCAACATGCTCTGTGAGGTCTTATGATGTCGTGCTTGGTTAATGTTTAATGATTAGCTCCGTTCAACCGGCTGAACTCTCCTACATTCAGCAGCACACAGACACATCTGAATCAAATGCTGAATACTTTCCATTTCTGGGACACTTCCTGTCCACACAATAGGATTTTTAAATCGCTGCCTTGTGAAACGTCTTTGTATCATAAAACTGTAACTGTCCCAGCCGAGGTCCAGAACAACGCCCCGGACTGTCCCAGCGCTCCCAGCGGCTGACACACATCCTCTGACTGTGTGTGAGTGTATACTCTGTGAATCACATGTGAGTAAGTGTGCAGCAGCATGCACAGCGTGTACAGACCTGCAGCAGGACAGGAGTTAAAAAGCAGCTTCCTGCAGCTCTGAGGACATTTGACACTGATCTGCTTTTCACACACTATGACGAGCAGCAGCAGCAGCTGGATTTCACTCTGCGGGGTTTTGGCTGCAGTTTGTGCCGTCCAGGCGGCGTTCACGCACTATGGTGAGTGTCTGACCCTCTTGTTCTCTACTCGGTTTAGTTTCCAGGATGAAGGAACTCGGCTTGCTTCGTTAAACACTCCTGCATGCACAACTGCTGTCATCTTTACACTTTGTTGTTTCCAGCCAACACAATTTGAACTCAGTTTACCTTTTAGTTTTCTTCTGTCACTAGGGAGCAAGATCTCTTAATTAGCCCTTAACCACCTCCAAACACTTACTGTATTATGAATAAAGAGCAGCAATGGAAAGTACATTTAATTAAGTAGGCTACAATTCTGAAGTAGCTGAACTTTGAGTATTTGTTCTGCTACTTCATCCTTAGACAGACCATGTACTTTTTACTGCACTACATGTACCTGATAACTTCAGAATCAGATGAATCAAATCCAGTAGAACCATCAGACTCTATTGATCCTGGTGGGAGATCCACCAGCTACCCAGCAGGATGTAATGTACTTCACAGTATAAGTATATAAGGTAGTTACCATCAGCTCCACCTTTACCAGCTGCAGCATTAAAGTGATGAACACAGTAACGCATCAGTCACTATGATCCAGTAGTATCAGAGACATTACTGGGACACGGGCCAATCTGCAGGACGTGTACTGGTAATTTGGTACTTCAAGTAGATTTGGATGCTGATTTTTTTATACCCTTACTTCAGTAACATTTCGAGTGCAGGAGCTTTACTTGTAACTGAGTATGTGTACACTGTGGTACTTTCACTTGAACGTCCACTGCTTTCCGTATAAGGCTGCGACGCACCTTGAGCTGGGTCTGGGCGTGACTTGTGCTTTCGTTCCCTTCTGGGCACAGAAACACTTCACAGTCATGTATGTTCAGACACACACGTCAGAAACGGTGTAGCTGGAGCTGTAAATGCTGAGCCCACCGTTGCTCAGGTGAACGTCGCCTCCTCACACAGGTGAGTCAGCGCTGGTCGAGCTGCCGCTACACTAATCCTGAATCAGAGGATGATAAAGTGATGTGAGGCCTCACCTGAAACTCACCTCAGCCTGCATGAGACATGCACCTGGTCACACCTACAGTCTTCAGAGACACGTTTAAAATAGTTAATGCTTCTTATTACCAAAAGCCCAAAACCAACAACAACCACAAATACAGGGTTGCATTTAAAGAAAGGCTCAGTCATTTCCTAAAATAGCTGCAAATCGTATTCAAACAGACATGTTGAAATTCTTGTTCTCTGCTACTTAAACTTCTTTGCCGGTCAGTGATTTCTGCAGTTTTCAGCAAAGAACCACTGAGTTTGTGGCCAGTTGTGTGTTTGTAGACTCTTTGAACCTTTGTGCGTGCTCACCTGCCGCGCACTGTCAGGTCTGTGCTAGCTTAGCATTTAGCCATAAGTGGAAGTGTACCAGCTGATATTTTACCTATAATTGGTACCGAATGATCTGATTATTTCCAGGAAACGTTTTAGGAGATTATTTGGAAATACGTTTGAATTGTCCTCCTGTGTATTTTAGAGGGAATATTGTAGTTTTTCACTACATTTACGTCTCACTGTGTTATTAAAAACGAATCCACCTAACAGCAGCAGCAAAGTGGACACATGGATGCACAAGTATTTATAATCTACTATTTTGACCAGTGAGTGCTTTTAGTCGTGGTTCTCCTAAAGTACAGTTTTCTGCTTTTATTCAAATAAAATGCAGGACTTTTACTTGCAGCAGAGTATTTCTACCCTGCGGTATTCATACTTTTACTTCAGTGGAATATCCGGGTAGCTCCACAGCTAATCCTGTAATTTGTGGTCACTACAGTACGAAGCCACCTGGGCTGTGAAATTCATTTCTCTGTCCCACCAAACCAAGGCTTTAGTGGTAAAAGTGGGATAATGAAATGAGCCGATGTTTGCTTCCATCCGACTTCCTGTCACGACACAGTTTACCACTAAGTGCTGCTCATAGGGCTGGATGAAGCGCCCTCCTTGTTACCAGCGGGAGCAAGCCGCAGCCTGTTGAAGCTCACCCGGGTCCCGTCCTAATGTAAACACAGTGGATGTGTTAGCACGGAGTCGATCCCTGGGCTGGCCGCAGGCACACAGCCGTGGTGTTTCCTCAGATGGGTGTTGGTTGGTGTGGGTGGGACCCTGTGGAGGATTTGTCTGCAGCTCTTCGTGGGATTACTGCAGGAACCACAGAACACATTCCGTAAACACCGAGCCTGTCGTTCTCCTCACACTGTTTAACACTTTGCTCTGGGGGTAGACATCAATGAGGACGAACCCTGCCCACATTTGAGTTTTGCATGAAGGTCATGCATCTGTGTGACTTAAGATAAAATATGTTTTACTTAGGTTTCCATTAAATCAGCATCATCGGGCCCAAAGGACACTTACTGACATTAGAGGCATTTCTTTACTCCTCATTCAAAAGCTCTAAAAATCCCACAACTAAAAATTTGATCCATGAAATGTCTGAAGGTGGCTGGACTTCCACAAAGTGTCCAGATCTCATTCCTGGTCCCAGGAGGAGCATCATCCACAGAACAAACTTGTCATTTTAGCTCTACTGGTACGATCGAGAAGAGCCAGATTCAAGATGGCACCAATGCAACACTAGGATGCCAACCAGAGAAGAAGAAGAGCCAGATCATCCAGATGTTGTCCTTTCTGTCCAACCAGTTCAGTTTCTGCAAAGAAAGCTGCAGCTTTTAAAGAGCACTAACAGGGATGTAGACGCACGTTGTCCCTGTGGTCAGGTGGCGACCTGCCTCTGCACAACTGCACTGTTGTCTGCAGCACTTACACGTTTGTGTCTAAGTAGCAGCTGATGTTTAGATTAAACTCAACACATTTTAACATGGCCTGCATTTCTAAAACTGTACGACCTGATGGAGTGTTTCTGCTAATAAAATGTGAAATGAAAAAGACTGAGCACAGCAGGACGCTGACTGGATGAGTGGAGGAATAAACAGTAGGCAGCACTCAGTGGTGGGAGAAAACCTAAGACATAGCACAAACTCAGAACCGTGACATAACACGATGAGCAATGTTTCTATTAGGGATGTCATGTTAAAACCGAGCTCACGAGCGCCTGAAAACATCTGTCTGACGCAACACAAACATCGAAGGTGTGATCGACTAGCGGTATGATCGACTAGTGACCAGACCTCGGAACCAGGATCCAGGACCCATGACCAGCACGCCGAGGACCAGTATGCCGAGACAAGGAGAGTATGAAGGGGTTGCTGGACCCTCAGATGTATGAAGAAACACGCAGGTATATTGATATCTGCGA
>NW_018128196.1:123793-146420 GCF_001952655.1 Monopterus albus | reverse complement strand
TATATTACTTGTGTGGTGTAGAAGATAATTATTTAAGAATGTAATTATGTAAGAATGTTAACATTTCTGTTATAATTCTTTAGTATATTACTTGTGTGGTGTAGAAGAGAATTTTTTATGTAGAGATACTGCTTGCAAACCAATGATGGTAAGATGATGTCATGGGGTAGGACTGGATAAGTCTGACTTCTTCCTACTCCATTCAAGCATGTACTAGGTATAAGCAAATTGATATTGGATTAGCATTTGTTGGATATGTGTGAAATTATGTGTGTTGACATATTGACTTTCTTTACATGCTTGAAAGAATAAATCAAATCAATCAAATCAAGGTAAATTCAAATCGATAACGTAATGAGACTAACACATCTGGACTCTAAAATGCAGCAACCGAAAGAACCCAGCTTCTATAACACTGCTAAATGTGTCATATTCAAATTAAACTAAACAAATGTGACTTTTCACTTCCTGTCTCCTGCTGCAGAAACGGCGCACTGTGAGTGCAATGGCAGATCTCCGTACTGCCTTCGTGACGCCTTGGGTCTGCACTGCGTTGACTGTCAGGGAAACACCATGGGCCGCCACTGTGAGCGCTGCAAGGCCGGCTTCTACCAGGAAGAGGCAGGGCTGAGCTGCACGCCCTGCCGCTGCAACCCCACCGGTGAGAAACCACACACTTAACGCAAACTGTTGAGGTTTGTTACGGCTGCTGTAGTCCCAACGTGCTGCTTTCCCTTCAGGTTCTGTCAGTTCCACGTGTGACAGCAGGGGGCGCTGCAGCTGTAAACAAGGCGTCACCGGAGACAAATGCGACCGCTGCCCCGACGGCCCTATTGGACTAAATGGCTGCTCGCAAAGGTGTGAAACACTTCACTTTAAATCACTTTTACATCGTCTCTTTACACTTAAGTTCCTATCAGCACTTCAGCTTTCTGTGCTAGCACCTCAACTAACACTTCAACTCCTTTCAGGTCTTGAACTTTTACTGAACCTTCAACTTGTTTTCACCACTAATAGGCAACTGACAGTTCAACTGCTTTCAGTGTTTGCAGTTCAACTGAATCTTTAAACATTTATATGTTTTTTTCTGTCACTTCGACTCCTTACAGCCTCTATACTTAAAATGACTGCCAAATGTTTCAGTGCATGAAATTCATCTTCTTTTAGTGCTTAGCTTCTATCTACCACTTCATCTTCTTTCACAACAAAAATACACTTCAACGGCTCCAGACCGTCCACATCTTAAGACTCTGGCGTTCTGAGGGTTTAAATGCATATGTTTTCTTCATTTCTACTTTTCTAAGTTTTTCTTCTTCTGTGTTGTTTTGGTCTAACTTCCTGTCACTTGCTGTGTTTGTCCAGACGTCAGCTCAGAGAGGATCCTGCGAGTCTGACTCTGCCTTGTTTCTGTTACGGCCACAGCAGCCGTTGCTCTGCACAGTCCGGTTACTCCGTCCACAGCATCACCTCCACCTTCACTGATGGTACCCACTTACCTCCTCACTTCACAAAAGTAGTCCCCTGATAACCTCAGTAGTTGACAGTGTGACTGTGGGGTCCATTTCAAAATAAAAGCTCCAGAGAAGCCCAGCTTTGTGAACAGTGTTTGTGATGTTTCCAGGTACAGAAGGGTGGACAGTAGCAACAGCTCAGGGCGTTGCCCCCGATGCCGTGTACTTTCGCTGGTCGCCAACACACCAGGACCTGGAGGTGATCTCTAAAAGCAGCCTGCCGGTTTACCTGTACGCCCCAGGTGAAAAAAACCCCGCCTCCTTCATCTGTCTGCCCCTACTTCTTTTTGGTTTCTTTCATGACCATTGTTATTATCTGCTTTTCCTGTTTTTCATTTATACATTTCCTTTCCTTGTCTCCTCTCCTTCCTCCTCAGCTGCACCTTTTTTCCTTTCATTTCTCCTCTTCTACCTCCTTCCATCTTTATGTTCCTCTCCCTTCCCCTCATCATCCACTGTCTCCTTGTCCGTTCTTTCTTTCCCTTCTTTGCCTCTCCTTTCCACACTTCGCCTACTTCCTTTCATTTTTCTTTTTTCACCTTTCCTTATCGCCTGCACTCCTATTTTCTTCTCCTTTTCCCATGTCTCCATGTGCTCATTTTCCTTCCTGTCCTCTTTTGATTCCTTTCCCCACAGCTCCTTCTTTATTTACCTTTCCTTCTTCTCTATCTTTCCTCTTCCCATATCATGGTGTCCTTCAGCCTCTACTTTTCCTCCTCACCTCCTCCTTTCCTCTTTGTCTTCTCTCCACACCATTCTTTCCTCCTGTCTTCCGTTCTTCTTGTCCAGGTCCTCCTTTCCTTTCCTTTCTGACCAGGTGTTTCCTCTCCTCTTCTACAGCTCCTTATCTGGGGAACCAGTTGCTGAGTTATGGTCAGAACCTCTCCTTCTCTTTGCGTCTGGACCGTGAGATCCGACACCCGTCCACCAACGACGTGATCCTGGAAGGTGCTGGTCTGCGTGTCTCCACCTCGATGGGTGATCTGCGATCCCCCGTCCCCTGTGGGCAGAAAATCAACTACAGCTTCAGGTCAGAAAATCAGCCTGCAGAGAGAAACTTCATCTCAGTCAGTGTTTAGATGCCTTTATTTTGTCAAAGCCTGGCTCATATCACTGCATGAAGCATCCCATGGTTCTTTTTGAAGCCTCAGACATGGCGTCCTGGGTTCGATCAGAGCCTTAATGCTACTTAAAATACAAGAGTGAGCATCGGGAGAATCCTGCTGCTGTAATCAGAGCAAGCAGGAACACAGTCCTCAGGCAGAAAGAATCAGTGACGCCGAAGAAGCTGAATCACAGTGTGTGCGCCATTAAAATCTGATGTAACTAAACACTGCTTAAACTTGGCATGTGGCCACACAGGGGCGAGTAACATGTTATGACTCACTCACTGACAGTCACACGTGCAAGCACGTATACCTGGGTCTGAGTTGTCAGCATGACTTTGGAGGAGTGGTGCACTACCTGTAAGTCAGGACATACTGGGCCTACATACCAAACCTTGTGACATTAGAATCATGTCATTGTGAGCTTTTACCAGAAACATGAGACCAAATGTCAGATTTGCACCTTGTTGGGCAGATGGTACATCTTCAGCACATCTGGTTTACAGATGGTTCATACAGGTGTGTTTCTGTCGTCAGTAACCTACACATACCACACCTGTTCCAAGTACCTAGCAACCATTTGAAGTTTGGCCAAAAAAGTCAATGATGCAATAACGTAAAAATCCACACCGCACCTACAAAATACAAATCTGACTCGGGTATGATAGAGCTCACACCTGAGCATCTGAGGGAAGGACTGGTACAACAGCAACAGCTGAACGTGCCAGTTGGAGCCGTGCAGTGTTGTGAAACAAGGTCTTTTCTCTGAGCAGACTGGACGAGCAGCCTGGCAGCAGGTGGACTCCGCAGCTCTCCTCCTTCCAGTTCCAGACACTCCTCCAGAACCTCACCGCCATCAAGATCCGTGCAACATTTGGTGAAAATGGTGAGCTTCCTTTAGCTTGTTTTCTCCTGTAATTCTTCTTCTTCAGTCTGTCTCTTCCACCCATTCTGCTGCTTCCTTTTCTTTCTCCAAGAGGACTCGTAACAGTCCTGCTCTTTCTGTTCATCTTCTTTTACAATTTATCAACCAAAAACCTTAATCTCTCAGTGAGTACACACCATTTCCTCATAAGCAAGCAGCAACTTGCACAGAAATTTCTGCAAAGCTCATGTTGCTTCTGGACATTTGGATGATGTAACTCAGTAACTGTTGTGTCTCTTTAGGACGTGGTTACCTTGACAACGTGCAACTGGTGTCGGCGCAGCGTGGAGACGGTGTCCCGGCCCGCTGGGTTCACACCTGCAACTGTCCTCGGGGATATGAGGGTGACTTCTGCGAGCGATGCACTGCGGGGTTCAGACGCAGGTTCCCTGCAGATGGAGCCTTCAGCACCTGTGAGCCCTGCAGCTGCCAGGGAGGGAGCTGCGACTGGCAGACCGGAGACTGTTACTCTGCTGATGAAGAACGGAGCTGCTCCGAGGGGTTTTACCGACACCCCTGGCAGCCTCAGACTTGTGTGAAGTGTCCCTGCCCGGAGGGAGTGACCTGCTCTCTGGCTGCTGGCTCACTGGAACCCCGCTGTGACCGCTGCCCTCCAGGGACCACTGGTAGGTCAACAGAAACAGTCGGCCACAGTGCAGTCACTAGAACACTAGATATCAGTGCAGTCATGTCCTGATATAACTCTGACATGGTCTTTCCTGCTCCTAATGCCTGTATTTCTTGACAATCTGTCATTCTCTCTGAATAATTCAGTCAGGACTGGCTTTTGCACCTTGCTGCCTCAGTTGCACAGAAATACTAAATGTGTATGACAGTGAAACTTTAATATTGCTGCTTGTTATACAAGTCTAAGATAACACACAGTCTCTAAGGTCACCAAAGCTTGAGATGATCCCCATTAGTTCCACTGATGTGGTTGCTAGTCTTCCCATTTCTTTGCACAAATACACACAGAAGAAGATCTCAAATTATTAAAGGAGAAAATTAACAGGGTATATAACTAACTGACTAAACCAAGACTGACTGGTTTAGTTAGCTTTGAACGGTTTTAGTCTGAGGAACCTCTACAGACATAAATTATATCTTTCAAACTATTTATAGAGAAGGGTTCAGTAATCACCACTGAAATATTCTCACATTACTGACATGATAACATGGGCCCACATCTCCCTCAGGTCTTCGCTGTGACATCTGTCGGGAGGGATTTTACGGTGACCCGGCAGGGGCCACCGGGGTACAGAGACCCTGCCGGCCCTGCCAGTGTAATGGCCACATCGATGTCAGCGTGGCGGGGAGCTGCGATCGTAGCAGCGGTGAATGTCTCAAGTGTCTAAACCACACGATGGGAGGGAGCTGTGAGGCCTGTCTGACAGGGTTCTACCATAGCAGGAGCACCGAGGCCTGCACACGTAAGACTCTGACGCATTTGGTTAGTTTATTGATCAGTTAATCCTAAAAGGTGACATCACCTGGTTTGAGCAGGTTCCAAAGCAGCTGACACAGACATACGTTTCATTTTCCTTTTCCCTTTCAATTTGTTTGGATTAAAATTGCTTTATCGTACTGGTTGTTTTAAGGGCTGGTGCCATTTTTACCATTAGTGGGTTAGACCTAAATATTAAAACTAACTCATACTGATGTTTTTTGTGCGTGTGGCATGACAAGCATAGAGAGCAGGCAGTTATTTAATGTAAATTGAACATTAAGCTTCTATGAGGGGCCAAATTTTTTGCAGGAGGGCCAGATTCGGCCCATGGACCACTGTTTGTCTACCACTGCTTTAGAATCTGGGATCTAAACATCAGCAAACCAACCTAACCAAAAATGTAACTTTTTAAATCAATGTCTTCATGCCATTGATCATGTTGCACATCACATAAAATAAAAACTATTATGTATGAAACCATTACAGTAATGAATGAAATGGACATTTTATGGACTATAAACTGTCCTAAAGGGACTGACTCCAACAACAACAACAAAAACTTCAATGTTCTGGTTGCATTCCAACATCTCTGCAGTAACACTCTTCTTGTGATTATACTGAATGCTACAAACAGCAGTCTGTAAACCCTGAACTTCCTGGACTGGGTTTTGTTACTAAAAGTTTCTCCCTCTGTGTTTTGCGGACCAGCCTGTAACTGTGACGTTCAGGGCTCCGAGTCTGAACAGTGTGATGATTTTGGTCACTGTCGGTGCAGAGCAGGCTTCGAGGGTCTGAGGTGTCAGCGATCCAACTGCCCTGCCTGTTTTGGCCCCGTCAAGACAAAGGTACAGCCAAGAAATCGCTGCTTTATGTCCTGTTGACAGCCAACACTCCAGTTAGGGTGATGGTGAGCTCTGACCTAGACTGGTTTTTGCTGAACTTAGTCCTGAAGTGATGCGGTTTGTGCTGCACTCACATCATTAAACAGGAACATGTTTCCTGATGTAGTTTGAGAGTTTCTTTTATTTAAAGCTACATGAATTGATTTTTGGACACGTGGGAGCAGCAGAACTCCACAACAGGTTTTAAAACAAAATCAGACGTTTTATCACCTCATAAAGACGTTGTGGCCAGTGTGAGCAGAAAGCTGCATGGAACTCAGAAGGACTAATGTGTCCAAATGTGCCTCGTGTTTCAGATGGGAGCTTACACTGTCAGACTGAAGGAGCTGGAGTCACAATTCTCCGACATGGACGGAGGTTTGAGACCAGTCAGCGGTGCTGACATAGAGGCTGCCCTGAGAGCCACCGAGAAGCTGGTGAAAACCCTACAGGACGACACCGAGCAGCTCTTAGGTAAGACCACACTGCATCCACACCATCACGGGATGTAAAAGTACCAGTACAACACCTTAAAACACTACTATACAAGTCCTGCATTCAATTCCTACTTAAGTATTAAAAGTAAATGTCTCCTATAATAGTAATATAATAGTCTGCCCACTTATCAGGAACAGGCCTAAAGGCCTGAGAGGTCACAAGGGCCTTGGAGGCCCTTGGGGGGGCATTGGAGGGCCAGAGCCTCTGTATGAAGTGACAGTTAATCTTTCTTGTTTGAAAGTTGTGGAGCTAAGTTAAAAGACTTCACATAGATGCAGGATGCCCATAGACCAACTCTGAACAACCACAGAGATTCAGAAGGATCCCAAAGAGAATGACCATAAAGACAAAACACCTACAGATGCTGCAGGAGGGGTTCTGTGTGTGTGTGGGGGGGGGGTCACAAGATTAGTCCTAGGATTTACGGATATACGTGGGTTTGAACACAGAAAACTACAAAGTTCTCATGTGTTGTCGATTTGACTTGAAAGCACCCTGGTGCCACCTCTGGTTGAGCACGATGCCACGGTGTTCCTTACCTTTAACTCAGTAGCACTGCTAAAACAAAGTTTGACTCCGATGATGTCACATCTGCTGTGCCCAATAGAAATGGAGAAGAGCCTGCAGAGGCGTCTGTCGTCCATCAGCAGGAGACAGCTGGAGGACGGACAGGACATCCAAAACATTGGCGACACAGTGGACGACATCAAACAGCAACACAAAACATATGAAACAAAGGCGGCAGAGGTCCAGACTCTGATGGAGGAGATGAAACGCAAGCTGGAGGAGGCCAAGACCAGCCTCCGATCAGCTGTAAGACAAAGGCTGGAGTGCAGAGGGTGACCTTTCTGCACATCAGGCCACCACGTTTTACACTCTTTTATATGACATGTCAGTCCCTTAAAAAGAAGAAAGAGGATGGTGGCAGCTGTAACTTTAAGTGTGAGAAGAAGATTGAGATGCTACTTGTCTCTAAAATCAGTCTTCTCTCTCCTGTCAGGAATTACCACAGGGAGATGCTGTTCTGGGTCCAAACTTATTCTCATTGCTGCAGACAGCTACGAGTCTGGCTGATAAGTAAGTCAGCTGATAAACTAATAAGAAGCACGACTTTATACCCAGTCTTTGAAAAATCACCAGTGCTGACTCCTTTGCCTTTGTCCTGCAGGCATCAAACGAAGGCAGACGCCGTGGAGCGAACTGCCAACGAAGCTCTGAGCGACTCGGAGAAAAGCCTGGCTCTGGTCCGAAATCTCATGAACAAAGAGAACAAGGTCAAGGGGCTGATCGGAGATCTGAAAACCACGTGAGTAACAGCTGCAGTGAAAGCAGAGGCAGTTTCCTCTCAGTCTTTTTCCAGTCCTCACTTTAATATAAAGTTAGTGGGTTATAGGTGCAGAAACGATCCTGTTTCTTCATTTTGCTTCACTGAAAGAAGTTGAATTTAACCAGACTCTGTAGGAGAGAATTGATCAGAGAGCTTCAGATTCACTGGCAGAGGTGACATTAAAGGCTGATCTTCAGCAGCTGGTGCACTGTTCAATTTAGCTGCCTTGTAATGTGAGTTAACTGAGTTTGAGAAAACAAGTTCAATAAATGTAGGATATTAGTTAGAATTGATTGTTCCCACAGACAGACTGGTACATTTAAGATTCCTAGAAGGACAACGTATGGCACAGTCTGCCTCTACGTGCACGCTGATGCTCCAAACTAATGATGTCCGTGTGTTCAGGTATGATCAGGCTGCAGACCAGGTGAAGAGTTTGGAGAACCAGGCAATCCGTGTGAGCGGTGAGGCCAGAGATGAGAGCAAAATGGCAAACGGCATGTTGAAAAGCATCGTGGACATGGAGCGAAACATCCCACTATTCCTGACGGTAATGGTTGTCCTGATAAATAAGAGCGTATTCTAAGTGGATAACCTTGTCATCCACCAACTTTTAACACCCCCATGTTCTCTCATGATGCGCAGGGGGAGATGGATGCCATGGTTTCAAGGATGGATGGCATAAATGGGGTGGTGGACAAGACCATCTCAGGCATTGACGCACTGCAGGACAGCATGCAGCAAGATAAGGCCACCGCCACCGACCTGCTGGCCAAGTCCAAGGTTGCCCAGCAGGTAGTGAAGGATTATAAATACCTTCAGCCCTCTAACTTTTGGGGGGTTCTAACATTAACTGTGCTGTACCTTTTACCTCAACCCTGCTCTACTGGTTCATGATTTACATTTGTGCCCTAGATTTAATGATTTTAACCCAGCATTACATAAGGGAATGACCTAGTTATCTTACAACCAACTTGCTGAGCCATTTTGGCTGGCTAGTCAATAAGCTAGCTAGCCTGTAAACCATCATACAATCACTGACTAGACCTGTAGATAGACACTACATCAAACTCCATGAGGCACTGGTCTCATGACAACATAGGGATGGATTTAGTGGTGATACGTTCTGATCTGACTGAGCATTGTTCAGCCACAAAATGAACAATGGAAGTAAAAACACAGCAAAGTAGCAAAATGGCCTGAGACATCACCCTAAACACACAAGAAACAGAAGTAATACAGTCACCAGACCATGAGTCCAAACAAACGTGTCTAATAATGGTACAGAACTTTTCACCGTACGCACAGCTTCATTGGTCTGGTCACAGTTTTGCTGCGTGACCAACTGCCTGTATCCACGTTATTCCTCTCTGTAGGATTTCAACAAGCTGCTGGGCAGAGTCAATGTGGCCAAGGCCGACACTGAGGGCACTCTGCAACGCATCAACAGCAACACCAAAGAGCTGGACGATGCCCTCAACACACTGAGAGGTACACTGATATGCTGGGTTTTATTCACATAACCCAAAGTCACAGACTTGTTTCAAAGACTTTACAGTGTGTAACACCCTCTATCCTGAGCCCTCCATCTGGACAAGTAAAAGCCTTCAGCAGGGACAGAAACATGCCACCACTGGACTGAACGTGACTCTTTCTCCTCCTCAGGGTTTGACCAGCAGATTGAAGGCAGCAGAGCTCTGGCTGACGCCGCCATCAAGCGCCTTCCTGGTATCAATGGTACCATCCAGCAGGCTGTTGGCAACAATTTTGACACAAACTCCATGCTGAAAACGGTGAACAAGGATTTCAACGGTGCTAAGGCAACCATCAACCTACTGGAGAACGCAGTCACTGAACTGGAGGTAACAGCCAGGAAACCAGAAAACGTGCTTAGCCTAGCCTGACACACAGACTGGGGCCTGTAGCTGGTCTCAGGTGTGTCACATCAAATGACTCTCTTTCCTGCTCTCAGTTGGAAGATGGTGGATGTTCTCATAGGTTAAACTCTGTGCTAACTGGTCTTGTCTCTGTTCTTCAGGGGACATTTGGATCTTTGCCCTCCTACACCGGTCTGGTGAATGAAGCCACCACACTGAATAAGGAGGCGATGCTTATGATGACGAAGGCAACTGATACAGCAGGAAACCTGAACTTGGAACTGGGCAGAGCTAACAGGCTGGAGGCTGATGCTGAGCAGGTCAATTGTCCCAGCAGAGATAATTTGTCAGAGATAAGAGTCACAAACTGGTGGATGGAAGCTAAATGATAGAAATGTTTCTTCTGCAGGCTGCTGCTGGAGCCACTGCAGCTTTCAGCAACGCCAAACTGGCCAAAGACGCCGTGGGAAAAACACTGCAGGACATCAACAGTTTCCTGGCTAACATGAGTGAGTACAGAGGTTTTTACTTGACTGGGACTAGAAGACAACTGCTTTTAGGGGGTTTGCTGGTTTAACATGAAGGTGCTAAAAGCCAAGGTGTAATGTTTCTAATAAGGAAATGGCAAACTGAGGACACTAGACCCAAAGGCAGACAAACTGGCAGATTAAGCTAAACAGTTTTGTTAAACTAGTGGGAAACAAGGCCTGCTTGGAGTCCGGGCAGACAGAACCGAGCAGGACAAAGTCAGAGGCAGAATAAATCAGACTTTAAGAGTTTAAACCCCCAACGACAGGAGGATGCTGTATGCTCAGTGTGCATTTAGACCACCAGCATCCTTGCTGACAGACTATAGAGAATGTGAAGTTGTTGTCACATGGTGGTGAATGTTGGGTAAATGCTCCATTTTGGAAGGATCACCCTTATGATCACCATTATCCATCATAGAGATATACACTCCATAAGTTAATTTACACACACACACACAAAAAATACTATTTCGTACAGCTACATAAAGTAGTAGATGCTACAGCTCAAAGAATCAGTGTTTATTGTCATGTGCACAGTAAGGAAACGTGTTTCCCTGTACAATGAAATTCTTACTTTGCTGTCCACAATGAATGCCAAAAAATACAAAGAGAAATGTAAGGCAGATAACAAGTACACAAAATCTAAATGCACTGAAAAAGAGCAAGTGGAAACAAATATAATAAAAATCGGAGCTGTATAGGCGGCAGTGAGTGTGCAATTATGCATATGCAACCTTGGAATGTAAACAGTACAGTATACTCCTGTCAGCCTTTTTAGGAGTCTGATGGCAGTTGGAAAGAAGAAGTTTTTCAGTCTAGAAATCCTGCATTTCATAGTCTTGCACCACCGGCTGGAAGGCAGAGGTGTGAACAGCTACGTCCAAACGTCTACTTTAGTGTTCAGTTTGAGCACAGACAGGACAGAAACCTATTCATCCGCATTGTGTGAGTCATCTGCTGACAGCTGCTAGCTAGGTTAGCTCTTGAACAGAGAGCTGAGATCAGGGTGCAGTCATTTTTCAGGCTGTCGCTCTCATAGACGGGATCTCTAGGTCCACTACGAGTTAGATAAGCCTATCCATTCTGAATCACCACAGTCAATAAAGCGAGATCTAAATGATTTCAGCAACCTTTAAGCCAAACAAAACAAGAATGTATGCAGGTCAATACAGCGCCAGGGCGCGATGTAGCTTCACATTCTCTGTACTGTGAAGGAGATATGGTTGCCTGCTAATGAGAGCTAGCTTGGTTTGCTAGCAGGTACTCGCATGGCTGAAAACATCAGACCAAATTTCCAAATTGACATTACTTGGATAGACTGACCAAATCTTCTAAATCTCCGTGGTTACATAATACCAGTCCTTGAGCCTGGCTCAGAATCTCTAGACTGGAGTGTCGATCAGAACGGCCACTACCTATGACTATAACAAAAGATCATCACTCAGTTCACATTATATTGTCTTGCTTAGCCCTGTACTCTCTAAAATCCTAAGAAGTGCTCTGTGCCCTATATCCCCTGGGCTTTTTTTTTCAACATCCCCATTAAACTAAAGTTCATTCCACCTCTTAGAACTGTAATTTTTAACAAGTCAGCTCTCAAAGCATCACTGATGAAATGAATGGGGCAAGAATGCTTCTTGTTATTTGATTTGTCACCACTGGATGCAGACATTGAACTGGAACTTCAACTGCACTTTAGCTTCTTTCTTTCCCTCTCTGTCCTTCAGACCAGACAGGTGTTGTGGATGAGAAGCGTCTGAAACAGCTGGAGGACTCCCTGGCCGGTGCTCAGAGGGAGGTGGAGGGCCGCCTGACGCCTCGGTTCAGGGCCATGGTGGATCAGGAGGCCACCATGCGCCGCCGGCTGACCGTCATCAACCGGGACATTGACACTATCCTGAGAGACATCGCTAACCTGGACGACATCATGTTGGCCATCCCCGCCGGCTGCTACAACAATCCCCCTATCGAGGAGGCCTGAGCACTGCTACCTGTTGCCAGGTTCTGGGTCTATAAGTCCAAGTCCACAACAGCACTTCACCTACTGTGTCCTATAAAGCAACAGGCGATATGAAATCACTGTGTTCCACTGAGCAGTTTTAAACACCAGGTCTGGGTGACTGACCTGTCGATCAACTAATAATCATAATAGTGAAAACCTTTATAGCATCTTCCTTAGCGAAAATTGTCAGATGAAAAAGATGAACCAATTTGAAATATTTATTAATGATAAGCCATAAATATATTAGGTTCAAAGAATTTTCTGCAAAGAATATATGAGACAAAATTTAACTAAAAGCACAGGAGAAGTAAAAAAAAAAAAAAAAATCCACGAACTTTTTAGTTTAAAAACCAAACCTGGAAAGAAGACCGGCTGCAAACATGTGGTATTTGTAAAAACCAGGATCACTGGTAAAAACAGGTAAATTTAAAGTGGTGTTTTTGTTGCAGAAACAAGCGACACAACAGCTGATTCTGCTGCGAACCAGCAGATCAGTGGATGATACTGTGCATATGAAACTATATTGATCATGTTGACGATTTTGATAATGTGTGTGAAAATATTCTATTTATAACTGTACATACACTTTCAGTTTTTATATCTTTTTAAATCAAGTTTTTCTGTTTATTCTTCTGTGTTGAGTCATTAATATCAACTCTTTTCAAATAAAGCTGCTGCACATTTCCTGAGGTAAAACTTGTCTTCACTTTAATATTTATGTAAATGTGTGTTCTTCTAGATTTATATAGAAAGCATATTTTAACTAGTATGAAAGCAAAATCCTGCTAAATGAATACAAAGTAAAATCTTAGAATTATACACAATAATGTTAAAATAACTTTGAAATGAAGTTGACATTAGGGCTGTACACAACAGTTCTTTTCTTTATCCATTAATTTGATTATATGTGACTAATGATTGAGTGTGGAATGAATGTCAAAAAGGAGGAAAAAATCCCACCTTAAAATCTGCAAATCCAGACGTCGTAGAAGCCGAGAGGACATTTTTTAAACTTAATCTGTTAATGATCAGAATAATTTTCAGTTTTATAAAATTATAGTTTAGTTATTTTACCTTAATAAATAATTTCCTTTTGACTTCAAGCAAACTGAAGATAAAATTAAATCTCAGTCCTTCGCTGGAGCCAGAGAGGACACTGGGCTGTGGTATTTAATGTCGTTATAACAGTATGAAATTTATAATTTTGCAGGCAATGAAACAAAACTGTCCACTTAATATTCATCATACTTTTTTTGTTGCCCTTTTTGTTTTCTTTGTACTTTTGCATAACCAGAGAAATGGCCCTAGAGGTTTACAACTTCTAGCACCCTTGACAGTCAGCTGTGACCTGGCTTGACTCACTGGATTAAGAAACATCTGAAATGTGAACAGGAGCGACAATTACAAAAACCACACAAATATAAGACTCCGCACTCAGCATGGACGTCTAGATTTTACTTCTTTACTAAGCTACACACATACTTGCGAATGCCTTTTGTATTGCAGCTCCAGTCTTGCTCACCTGTGACAGGTGTGTGTTTTAAAGGTTCTCATGACTCAACGGCCATTGGTCAGCCGCCAACCACATGACACACACCAATCATTTCAAATACACAATATAATGTTGAACACACGGTGCAGGTAATGTGATAATTTGGGTTGATCCATCTGTCTTGCATACTGCAGATTTTCCACCGGGTAACACAAAATGTTAGTAAATGTTTTAGATACTCTTTTGTATAATGGTGATTGTTATGAAGTTTTGTCTAAGTATATTGTCCATTTGATTGGTGTATGGTTACAGATCATGAGATGAGCAAGCCTGCATAAGCTGTAATGTAAAACCTGTTGCTTGTAAAAGGTTTCATTTGTAGACACCCCTGGTGTGCACTGGAGTTTTATATTTCTGGGATATTTGAGAATCCTGCTTCTCTTTGGTAACCAGTTGGATGGATGAGCAGTCTACGTTGTCTCGGGCTGTGCACAGGAAGCTCACCTTAGCTCCTGCAATGCAAAATGTTGCATTAACTGCTAAAATCATGCTTATAATCATTATAAATATACATAAACACAAATATGTAATAATAAACAAAACATGAGTCAGGACATTAGACTAAATTAATATCTAGTTCTATAAATCTTTAAGCATCAGTAAAAAAAAAAAAAAATCCCTGTCTTGACTTGTAAACAGTTGTGCTGAGAAACCCACACCAGACACACACATTAATAAAAATGACACATTGTTTTTCAGTGCATCACAGTTTACAATCAAAAGAATTCAGAACATCAGAAGTTAGAATAATACAGAAAACCAGATCCACTGTCAGTGACGTGGTGCAGTTCAGACCCACTCACACACAGAAAACATGAAACCAAGCAAACAAAAGTGCGTTTTTGCATGGCGGCGGCGCTAACCTTCAGCCCGGACACACTTACAGAGCCAATAGAAAATGAACAGGCATGGCTGATGACGGTCCTCGCTGTATATTATTATAACATATTTACTTAGTTTTTTTTGCAAACACGTTCACAAGAGATTATAACCTACCAAGTGATAAACATTCATGCCAGAACTAAACTGTCTACGCATGCAGCCTAAGAAGAGCGAACAGGAAGAGGAAACGAAACAACCTCTGCACTCCACAACAACAACACTGCTGCTGAGGATTTGTTTTTAAAAAAGTTCATCATTAATGTATGTTTAGCTCTGATTAGCACAGTGGTTAAAACTGTTCTGTCATGTCTACTGATAATGTTTTAGAGTGACATATCACAACCCAACCACAGCTGACACCATCTATGTGGCCAACAATGGACCTCACGCAAGAGCACTGTGATTTTTCAACATGTCAAATCAGTCTGTAAACTGTGGAGTTTACTTGTAAACAAACTGTTTCTGCTTACATTCTGTTTCACACCAAAATCTCTGTGTGCATCCCTGACACCTAACAGATAACCCAACATATTTCCCCCTCATGAGAAGTCCATCCATCTATCGATTATCGATACCACTTATTCCTGAATAGGGTAGTGGGGGGCTGGAGCCAATCCCAGCTGACACTGGGCGAGAGGCGGGGTCCACCCTGGACAGGTCGCCAGTCTGTCACAGGGCTGACATGTAGACAAACCACCACACACACTCACTCCTATGGACAGTTTAGAGTCACCAGTCAACCTAAGCTGCATGTCTTTGGACTGTGGAGGAAGCCAGAGTACCCGGAGAGAACCACACAGGCACAGGGAGAACATACAGACTCCACACAGAAAGGCCCCGGGTCAGCTGGGGCTCGAACCCAGAACCTTCTTGCTGTGAGGTGACAGTGCTGACCACTGTGCCGTCCCCTCAGAAGAAGATGATTTAAAAAATATTTTAAATCTGCAGTAACTGGTTTTGAGACACTTGATGTCAGCAGAAACGCAACAGTGACATCACATTTATACTTATGTTAAACTTGTGATCAAACAGTTTCTTACTCTTATTTCTTATCCTCCATGTGCAGCGTGTCTGTGTCTTCTGATGAGCCTCAGCTCAGTGTGCCCTCTCTGTTAGCTCTTTGTTTGGTCTCCACCTCCTCTCTGTCTCTGAACTGCTGTTCCCCAGCTGGCCTCTGACTGTCGTGGACAGCAACTGTTTAGAGCAGCTGCTTCCTGCTGCGGCCCAGAGCCGCGTTATCAGAGTGGGGACAGTGAACCAGAACAGAAGAGTTGTGGTCCAACAATGAACTGAGGCTCACTGTGAAGCTGCACAAGTACAGTAAATAAAACTTTGAATTTAGTCTTTTTAGTATTTGTTATATGACAAAACAAGTGATCAAATCAAACCTAAACAGATTCCACTGTATCTGGTTTCACTTTAACTCTGGGAACATATCTAATGATGTAGCACATCATGATTCTTAAGTCAAACAAATATTTTTCTACCTGTACAATAGGCCCGGGCTACTTAGGAATTTAATTAAACTTGTGATGAACTCAACAGGTTCTCTGGGATCAGATGCTACTTAAGGATGAATCTGTACATTTCAACTGTTCTTGCATGAAGCCCATTGACCCTGACACACAAGAGAGTTTTGTCCCCATAATTCCACCTGCCATTGTTACACTGAGCATGCTCAGATGTGTCATGCATCCCTGAACATTAATAAAGACAGAAACAAAGAGAGGGTGAAAACACTGCTGTCACCACTGCAGTAAATAATACATCAGTGACACCTCTGCAGCCCTTATCAATTACTTCCATACCTCTGCTACAACACCCCCATCTCATCCCCCCAGATGGTAAAGTCACATGACACAGACAGAAGGGGGGACACTAATGCTCCTGCTGGAAAGCGACAGCTCAAAGAAGAGTATATGTTTGACACAGAAGGCAGACAAGGACATTTTATTTTTTTTGGTGGTGGTGGGGGGGTGTTATACTACTATAGATGATGATGGTTGTAGGTAGGTTGACCCCCCGCCCCCCACTCCATCCACTCTCCCTGTTGTCATGCCGGCAGGTTGCAGTCTTTATCCTGAGGCGGTGATGTACAGCTGACTCTGCAGGATGTAGTCGATGACGGGCTGACTCAGGTAGTCCACAACATGGCTGTCACCGTGCTGCAGGGCCAGTCTGAGGGGAGGGGGCACAGCTCGGGTCACCTCTTACATTTCATACTTTAAAGTGAAGCTGGTGAAGGTAAACCATTAGTGTCTGAGCCTGATGATGCACTGTTTTACTGTGGGGTTTCTGCAGGACCCAACAAGTTAAACTGACATTTTTACAACTAGTAGGGACGAGAAAGCCTGGAATCATTTACCAAGTGCATGAAAGCACTGACTAATCAAAGCCCCACCTGCTCTTGGTTGAGCTGACGATGGCCATCGGGTGGTTTGTGGCATCTTTCACCACGATGATGTTGTCCTGAAACCAAGACCAGCACACGGAGACTAGATTAGGACACACGACATTTTTCTTGCATCCACATCAGGGCACACACACCAACAGCGATTTGTGCTCTGACCGTGTACTTGCGGAGAATAGAGGAGTGATTCATGATTCTCTCTGTGTCGGCTCCGTCACGGGGAACCACAACGATCCCGAAATCCCCCACTATTACCTCCATCTGCAACCACAGAAACACAACCTTCAGGGGGCGCTACAGTCTGAAGTCTGACACTAATAGCGGCAGGCTGGCTTTGTGGGGTCACTCCAGCATTTACATCTGATTTCAGATCAAACTGTTCAACTGGTGGAACCTCCACGCTCCGTGCCTTTGTTTTATCTAGCACTTCACTTCACTTGGCTGAACGTAGAGACCCAGAATGCAATTCTAACAGTATATGATATTGATACAGACAATTAGTTGTTTTAATTTAGTGTCTAGGTAGTGACCAAAGCAGCTAGCTTGGCGAGCATGTTATCAGCTAGCTACTACTGAGTTGACAGCACAAAACATAAAACATGTTTTGCTGCAGTTCTTTCTGGTGTGAAGTAATAAACTAACCAGCCAACTCAAGCCAAAGGTCAATGTGACATGAACTGTTTTACAGATTTACAGGCGACTACAAGTTCAACTGTGTTTGCAAACAACAAATGAACAGTCAAACACTTTTGTTCTCACACCAATACCACTTTCTAATAATCTAATATTTATAAAGGTTTTACAAGCTGTCATTAATGACTTTCTTAAACCATTTGTTAAGGTTATACGGATCGTTTGTAGGCCATCTGTGTTGCCTGGTGCTGAGCTATCCTCGTCCAATGCAGTACTTTGTCTTTTTATGCTTTCAGTGAATCAGGGAGACCTCGCTGCTGAACTGTCTGTCTGTCCAACAGCTGCAGGACATCTGGACCAAACTCCAGCCCGAAACATTTGGTGAATTACTATAGAATCCCTCATTAACAGCTATTTATAACTGAAGTGACAAACCTCTGCTGATAGCTCGTCAGAGAAGGAGAATCTCCATCAATGATATGCTAACATTAATAATTGCAGACAGGTCCTGCTAATGATTTAAAAAGACAAAGTGCTGTGCTGAAGGAGGATTTTCCACAACCTGGCAACCCTTATTCATGGCTTAGAGCTGATGTATAAAGCATTAGTATTTATGAACCATTAACAAATCCATTTGTTACAGCTTATAAACACTTTATAAATGGCGCCTTATCAGAAAGTGCACACACACATCAAGTCAGGAAAACCTAATTTAGTGACACAGTTTCTGTAATCACAGGAACCTTAGAGGAACAGTGAACTGGTGGAGATTTCTGTGTTCACCACGGCACCTCCACTGTTAACAGAGGAACACTTGCTGCAACTTTTCAGGAACATCAATCAAAAGTCAATCAGAGACGACAGGCGATGTCCAGAAGGTTTAGTGCCTGAATCACAGATATAAAGTAGGAACACTCTCTAAGTTAATTACTGTAATCACGATGATAATAATACTGTAATCATGATACCAACTTAGTGAACCTCTTAGAAGGGATCTCTTAAATATTGTCTGATAACTAGTGAGAACAGGCCACTGAATGGTGTGATAACATTCCAAGCAGTTGATTCTGCATGAGGCCTGATGCTAACATCTTGTAAAAACTTTACTTAGCTACGTCTGCTACTTTTACATCTGAGCACTTCTTCCACCACTGCTAGCTGGACACCAGTGTGGCAGAAGAATAACCCTGCATGTTACATGTTAAAGTGATTTTTTTCTTGTACATAATTTTCCTTTGTCAACAACATCAAAATGATCTGTCAATCATTAATGTGAGGGAGGGACTGGGGAGTGGGGTTACATGGATAGAGGGCGGGGCTACTGTGTGCTTACATCACTGTCCTTCCACAGGCCAGGGATGCAGAAGGACTCCAGGAGGTCACTGCCACACAGGAGCAAGATGCGTAACTCTACAGGCGACAAACAGGCAGGAGGAAAGAGACACGCCCTCAGTAAACTACAAGTTTACTGGACAGAAACAAACCAGAGGAGTTCAGACACAGCAGGAAGGAAACCAGAGGACACAACACCAAGCCTGGTCAGGACCAGACGCTGTAGTCACGACTCACCGATCTCCTCGTATCTCACTGCAGTGCCCAGGTTAGCGTTTTCATCTGACAGAAGGAGGCAAGAGACAAGTTTAGTGTGAGAACTAATTGAGAGTCAGCAGTGTGCCACTGGAATGACTGTATACTTTACACTGCATTACATTCTGCTCAACTGAATGAATTTAAAAATACATCAACCATCAATTATTTAGTCAGATTTACATGTAAATTATACATAGCTAAATTGGTCATCCAATCAGAGCTCCTGCTGCTGTTCTGTGCTCTGGACAGGTTTCATCACATCTTTCAAATGAAGCACTCAGGAAACAAAAACGGCAAATATTAAAACAGGAAACAACTAAATTGAGGAGGGAATATAATTTGAAAAGCCTTTTAAAATTCAGGGCACCACATTAAAGGCAGAACAAGGGTAGAATTAATAACTGACAAATGCATCTGTCCTAATGTATTAACCCCTTGCACCCCGGTGGTCCTGGTTCTGGGACCAGACAATAGATTGCATATAAAGATGGAGGACAGGTCACCACTTCCCTCCACTATGCAAAAATGAAGCCAAAACATTGTGACTACAGAGCTGCCATCTTGGTATTTTGCAACCAGATTCTGTGCAGTAGAGGCCAGAAGTGGAGTGACAGCATCAGACCACCAGTCAAAGCTGTCAGTCATCTGAAATAGACCCCTTTGTATATCATCAAATAACTCATTAAAGCAAACTCACCAGACAAATAACCACATGTACACACACCAGTGTGATATTATCTACCAAAAACCACGGAAGTGATCTCTAGAAAAAAGTTATGAGCTTTTATTTCGGCTCATGTCCCATCCACTAACATAGAGAGGCGGGATTTATGATCTATACTGCAACCAGCCTGCAGAGGGCGATCACTTTTGAGAGCTGTCACATCGTCCATCATTATACAGTCTATGGATCAGATTGGATCTGGTATCAAAATATGATCTGTCCCTGCCATTTTGAGAAAGTCACTGAGTGTAGCACAAAATGGATGTCACTGCACTGCTGTACTTCATCTCTACTACATCAGAACCTTTAGAACAGGTTCAACAGCATCACTGTCACCGATTCATTGCTATAAGGCTGGTTTCACTCATTTAGAGTTTGGATGAGGTGGAATGTTTGCTGGAGTTTTTCAGATGTCACTGTAGGAGACTTAGTTTCACCTAAAACTAAGAAACAGCACAAGCAGTGCAGTGTTCAGAGTCAGAGTGAGCACTCTGACATCGGCAGAAACAGCTCAGATCTCAACAAGCTCCAGTGGAATTTCTCCTCATGCAGCAGGCTTGACATGTTGGTGGGAAACAGGTTTTAAATTTGCATGATTGAAGTCACCAGCGATGGTACAAAGTAACAGCTCTAACGCAGTCAGAACTGTCGGTGTGACTGAGTCCTCAGATAGGAGCAGGACTTGTGAATGGCTCACAAAGCTGGTTCTTGGTGTGTATCTGTGTCTGTGAAGTTGATCAGTGCCAGGAAACATCATTAGAGAGATGTCAGAGACATGTTTGGGCTCATGTACAAGCAGTATCTCCACTGTCCAGCAGAGAGCACTGACTGTAAGCCTGGTGGCGTTAACATCGTGTGTACATACCTACAAAGGTGAAGCGCTCAATGTGCGGACGGACACAGCAGATTTTCCCCAAACTCTCACTGAGCTTCCCCCACAGTTTGACTGAGCAGAAAGAGAGAAGTGGGAGCATTTAGACGCTTTTCTACACAGATCACATCCACTGACAACACACTTTTTACTGTAGTTCTCCCCGGAGCAGCATCTTCATCCTGTTTTTGTCTCTGGAATCTGCAGCAAATGTAACATATTTGAGAGCAAACCTTTGGTACCACAAAAAAAAAACTGTTTTGAGATCAAACACTAATCAATAGAGGTTAAAATCGAGACTCAAGACAAAGTAAAACATTTGAATCAGAAGTTCTGGAGGTCAAATAGAAACCGATTTAGTCCAGAGCTGTTCCAAACCAAATATAGCATTGCCAAATAAATAGTTTCACTTTCTGTTAATTATCAGTTTTGATCTGTATTGATTGGGGTGTGATCTCAAAACAATGTTTTGCTTGTAATAAAAATGGTTAGGATTACTCTCCACTGTGTTGTATTTGCTGCAGACACATAATACATTTCCCACGTCTCTGGGTGTAATAATGTGCCCTATTGTAAATTTGGTGAATTAGAATCATTGCGGATGAATATGCAATGTGACTCACTGGCGTTGGGCTTGTGATTCATGTTGTTGTGGTTCTGGTAGATGGGTGGAGTCTGATTCTGTGGCTGACCGATCACAGGAGTCGTTGATGGCGTACTGACGTTGGACAGGATGCAGCCGGTAACTCTCTGAGGGGAAAAAAAGGGGGTTTGTGCTTGTTCTGAAACAGCAATCACATGTGGGGGGCACATGCAAAGTAAACAGTCCCACACAGGTGAGGGGCAAAATGGCAACGCTACCATGGGAACATCATGCAGGTGCTTTCATTGTGTTTCTTCAGCAGGTGGATGAAAACAGTGACAGAGGAAGTTAACAGCTCCTATTAGCATTAGCTCAAAGCAAACAAACTAATTAAAACCCCTGACAAGTCTGAGTCCTTCAGGTGTTTTCAGGCTCACCTTCATCAGGTCACGGTGATGCTCCAGCACGCTGCAGGTTGTCTGCCAGGTGTCCTGGTAACACTCCCAGGGGTCCACCCTGCACCACCCCCACAAAACATGTAAATAAAGTGTGAAAACAAACTCAATAAAACTTGCATTTCCTGCAAACATTTCACATTAAAGCTCTGTCAGAAAAGGGGCCCTGAAAATGTGTTTTTAAATCTTGAATTCTTCTTGGACATTCATTACAAAATAAGCAAAAATCAATGAATAAAATGTGTAAAATAAGTATTTTAGTTCATATATTTACGATTCAGTTAACCAGCTTCATCAGGACTGTGTGGATTTGATGGACAGGAACCCAAAAACTACCAACACATTCTGATTCAAACATAGCTGAAAACCTTTATCTACCTTCACCCAAGCCAGTAAAAAGAGAGAAATAAGAAACAGTACAAGATGTGCGAGGTTAAATAACTGAGCCCATCGCTCATCATAAGAAGCTAATTTAGCAAGAAGGGCCTTAAAGATACAGGTGTGAAACATCTGTGCAGGAGAGACAGTGCTTTGTCTCCAATGCAAACCATTCACAGGTAAAGGTGAGCTAAATAAAATCTGAGCACTTTCAGTGTAAACATCCCATCAATTCAGTTCAATTCAATTTGTATTGCATATTGACAGACGTCATATATGGACACTTTACAAAGTAAGGTCTAGACCTCAGACCAGATCTGTCTCACCTGATCCAGTCGGAGGACTGGACAGCGAGTTGACACATGGTGAGCCGATGTCTGCTGGACACCAGACCCTGCAGACACACACAGTACACATGAGCACATCTGGACTACAGCATGATGTG
>NW_018128196.1:118686-123737 GCF_001952655.1 Monopterus albus | reverse complement strand
GGGATGATGAACAAGAAGCTATTAAACTGGTTTTCAGGGTTGAAGACAAACTTGTCCACAGTGACACTCTCTCAGCCACATGTCGTTGCTGAGACACTGTTAAAAGAAGAGGACAGTTCAGACTTGTCTGGGTGTGGACATCGTCTGGCCTGATCAGTGAGCACCCACTGTATGCTGTTGTGTGTGTGTGTGTGTGTGTGTGTGTGATGTGTGGGTTGCCTCTGACACAGTAAACCCAAACAAACCAACCAGGTGTCTGACTGCGTATGCATGTGTGTAGATTTGTGTCAACTCTGTTATGCAGTGCTGGCCCCAGCAGAAGTCAACCTGTTCCAACAGGTGGAGATGGCCTTTGCTGATCTCCATCTGTTGGAGCAGTGGGTCATGACTGTGATGAGTAATAGCATCTCTGCATTTCTGACTGAAAGCTCTGAAGAATCTTCTTTGCCTCCTTCTTGCTGGGAGATGTTCAAGTTGATGTGAAGATACAACCAGTAGCTGGCTAGCTTAGCTTAGCAAAAAGACTGGGAACAAGGGGGATCAACCATCCTGGTGGACTATACTGTTTTCAGACAGAGTCAGGCTAGCTGTTAATGTAACAGGGTTTGTACAGTGTGCGATTCCACCAGTAGTGTAGGTCAAAGATTCCCTATGCAGTTTTAAACCTCCATCAGCACCATGGAGCCACTATGAGTGGGGTCCCATTTCTTTATCTTGTGCTTGCACATGGATTAATGAAGGTGATGTGATAACGTTTCCAATGGTTTTAAACTAACCCAGTGACCTTCAGGGGGCAGTAACACACCAAGACATGCAGCAATGCACCAGTAAAGAAAGGAAAAAATAAGACTGCAAGCTAGTAAACACAGCAGAAACTTGAGATGTTCTTCAACCTGGAAGTAGTGGACATCTCTTATTCCTGCTCTGAGGAGTGAGGAGACTGCTGGAGGAGCCATGAGCAAAGATACATGAGAGCATCCTTCACAAAAGTCTTTTATGAACCGACACTCCCTTTTATCAGAAATCAGCAGGCAATAACATGTTGGAACATGAAGGACTAGAGAAAAGGATGACTTATGTCTCTAAAAGCATGTTTCCTTGATTCCTCTCAATGCCCCTTTTTGTCCTGAACGGTGAACACAACACTGACACTGTGTGCGGTGTATCTGTGTCCCCTGATGAGCCTCAGGCCAGTGCTCCTTCTCTGTTTGCTCTGGGTTTGGTCTACACTGCCTCCTCTCTGGCCCCTGAGCTGCTAAATGCTCCACTATGTTCCCCACCTGGCCCCTGACGGGGTCTGTCTGTTGTCTACTGCTGAGCAGGTTGCAGAGAGTGGCTGTTTACAGCAGCTTCTCTGAAAACTGCAGCTTCCTGCTACATCCCAGACCCACACCATGAGAACAGGGACAGGGAACCAGAACGGTGATGTTGTGGTCCAACACCAAACAATGAGCTGAGACTCACTGTGAAGCTGAGAGCAGCGGCTCATTCAGATGATCACTCACTGCACATTAAACACATTTCATATAGTTTCATTGTAAACATATTGATCATAGCTGCTTCAGGTACTTTGGGTCTGATGACATGTAATATATTGACATAACTGATGCATGTCATCAGTAATACAGTACATCAGCTGAGTTGTTTAGCTGCAGGTGAAACACTGGTGCTGGAAAACATATCACACTGGAAATGAGCAGCAAAGGTTCCTGGTGTGGCTTGAAGAGTACGCCTGTAGCATTTATTATTCATGTTTCTATAGAGGCAGAGCAAAAGTAGGACAAGACCTCCATTAATTCCTGCAGGAAAACAGCAGCAGCAGCAGCAGAGGCACAGGAAGCTGGTAGTGTATGATGTGCTAGGGTGAGGCTTCAGTAGGCACTCTGCCACTGTGGCAGTCAATGAGTTTTACACAAATTGAAAACAGATCTTTGTTTAGTTTTCGATGTTGGCCTTGTTACTTACAGGTTTTCCGTAGGAGTCGTGCACCGGTGAGATGATCCCTCCGATCACAATGAACCGCCCTGTTTTGTGCAGATAGTCTCTGGCTTTTTCTGCAAACACACACATAGAAAAACAGAACAGGAGGCTGTTAAACTCTCACACACCTGCAGTAGAGTCCTGAGCTCAGACTGTAGCTGAACCACAGCTTCATCCTCTGTTGCTGAAGGACGATACCATTGTGTTGATAGTCACCACGGTGCATTTTCTACCTGACTGCACTGATTCTACAGAATAATAATCAGTGACAGCTTTACTGTTCATGTGCTCACTTCAGCACAGCTGCAAACATGTTTATTTCCTTTTTAAGTGTAAGGTAAAACGTGTCTTCAGGCTGTTCTGGTAAACCCCCATAATGTCCCTTTCACTTTCTCTGTTTCAGTAGCAAACACTCTGCTTAGGTTACACAAGAACTCCAGTTCAGTTGCTGTGTCTTACTGAAACTCTGCTCCAGGCTTCGTCTGAATTCCCAGTTCGCTTCATTTACACAGTTTGTCACCATGGCCGCAGTGACTCTGACGAGCTCTTTCAGCAGGAGCGTGGTGGATGGCGAGTTGTCGTTTGACTTCGTGGCAGAGTTTCACTGTGTTGCTACAACATTGTGAAGAAAAGTCAGTGTGATGAACTGGGAGGCAACAAAGTGACTGTTGATGCTGTGACACAGAGTTGAATCTGAATCCTTCATGTACAGAGACAAAGCAGCTCAGCAGTGGCACATCAAATGTCAGGCCAGTGATCAGACTGATGATTGGTCAGTGGATCACCTGAACTGAGCAGAGAGACCGTGGAGTGCAGACACTGTTCCCTGCTGCTTTCAATGTGTGAGAAAAGTGACCTCAGGGTCAGAGTTGTCTCACGAGTTTGGAAAACGTAAAACCAACTGAATGTGACAAACAAAGGCCAATAATGTGAAGAAACCAAATCAATTAATTTTGTTATCAAGTCAAATGATGTCATGCTTTGGATTAGATAAAATATGTCATTATTACACAAAAAGTTTTAATTAAAACTGGTTATGATAACCTGAGCAAAAAAAATTATATGCAGAAATTCTGTACAAGTGCAGGAACCACCCTGTGTCAGCATCACAGTGTTTGGATCCTAATGTTTTCAGATCTCTGTTGCACCCGAGTGAAAAGCAATCCTGTCGTTCACTGGTATCAAGCTGTTGTTGGAGTGAGCTGAGCTGGTGACTCACCCGCTGGCTAAACAACATGGGACGAGATCGGTGGAGAAATGATGACAAGCTCCTGCTGCTTTGGACCGATACAACATATATGTATTCATGTGTGAGCATCGTTTTATGGTAGTTGACTGTCGACAATGCAGCATATTTTATTTTCTGATTATATGTATGCTACACATCTACATTTGTTATGTAAAATCTAGGTTACAGCCACAGTGTTTCCCTCTGAGCTGTAGGAATGGAGCTATAAAGCAACAAGAAACTGATGGATTTGTACTTCTTTCTACCAGTGGTCATCACTGCTGTGCATAATAACTATTATTTAGTGTAACATGCACTTACCCTAACACTATTATAGTATTTCCTTGTTGCTTTCAGTGTTTCATGAATAAAGACTGAATGTTTATGTGGTTGTGTTTTTTTGCTATATGGTCATTAAGGAGGAATGGCTCATGAAGACAAACATGGCACATGACTTCGCCCAGAGACACAGTGAGGCAGAGCAGCTGGTGGTAAAAGTAGGTCACAGTGGGAACATGGCTGCAGTGCCGCAGCTCCCAAAGCACAGCTTCACGGACAAACACAGAACAAGACGCCTCATGGCCTCATACATCCCACACAGCGTCACACGGACACGTGTCCTGCAGGCGGAACAACAGATGATTGACAGCACTCTCCTCCACTCAAACCCCCACTTTCAATTTTAACTGAACTCAGTAGTCATGTTTAGTTTGTGTTGTTGTCTCTGTGATTTTGTCCACACTTAAGTACCGCGTATCTGTATTTATTACTATTAATACCTTAATAAGATGTAAAATTGGTTAATTTTTAATTTAGGTTAATTAATGTGTGAATAATTGTTTTAAAATATAAATTCGTGTGTTTATCTCCACGATTTAAGGAGATTTTAAGGGTGAAAAGGCCCTGAAACGTTTCCAAACAGCTTGAAAGCCATGTCATAATTTTTGCCATATTACTGAAAACCCAGGTTCAAGTAGGCTACAGTATAAAATAAGGGACGGTTTCATGTTATTTGGTCAATATGAAGGGATTGTTTACCTTTGAGAGCTTTGATTAGTCATTACAGGTAGATAAGATCAGACACAACACGACAAACATCATCATATACTGTTACTCCACAGAAATCGACATGCGTGTGTCTGACTTAACTCGTGTGCTGCTCCTGTCATCAGCGCTATGACCTGCTCTCTAATGACGCAGGAAAAGGCCGCTGAGCATGGCACCGTGTGCGTCGTCAGTCGCTGGACTCTCGCGGGTTTATGCTTCTGTGCCTCCGCGATCCCGGAGGATCCGTGTCTGGAGGTTTCTGGGCTGCGCCACAGGATGAGCGGGCCCTGCAGGGCCCTGACACGGAACATTTTCCGTCTTTTAGCCCGTTGTGCCGCGTTCAGATGGTGATGACACGGGTTACATGTTCTTCTTATTGTGCCATAAGTCTGTTTTTGTCTTCTAGAACCGTCGCCCATTTCAGCACCACCCATCTGGACAGCGACCAGGCACAGCGCAACCAATCCTCATTCATATTTTTACCATTTTTATCTCCGCCTTGACTTCTCATTGTTATTATTATTATTATTCGATGCTTCCAAACGACGTTTATCTCCTATAAACACACAGCCCTGCCCCCGCCACCCTCCCCCACCCCCTGTCAGCGTAAATGAAGCTCACCGAACATATGGATGTGTCCCTTGGTGATGGGGTTAAAGCTGCCGCAGGACAGCAGGATGACATGAGTTTTGATGGTTTCTGTCATGGTCCCTCTTGTGTTTTTCTTCTGTTCTCCAGTGTCCCGGTCCAGTTCGATGCCTCTCCCGAGTGCTTCTGTGTTTCCGGTGTTTGTAGC